>NW_020449085.1:1293853-1345263 GCF_003343035.1 Apteryx rowi
CGGGGCTTCCCGGCCGCGATGCCTCCGCGCCTCCCTCCCTCCCCCCGGGGTCCCGCGGCGGCCGCGAGCGGGGGCAGCTCCCCCTCGCCAGCGCGGCTTCTCTTTCCCCTCGCCAGAGTGCCATCTTAGGAACGGAGCTGCCAGGCCGAGCTCGAAATAATACTGTCTTCAGATGGCCCTGCCTAAGGCTCATGCGCTGGCTTTCCGGCTTTTGGAAAAAAACTCAAGGCGGCCAACCGTCTAGCATCCCTTCCTCAGTAGCTGTGGCTGGGCTTTGTCCCAGCTCGCCCTAAGTTTCCCGTGCTCTTCACTTTTTCTACAGGTGACCAGCGCGAGTGGCTTTTCTTTTGTTCCAGTTTAGTCAGTGTTATTCAGAGTTATAGCCAATGAATTGAAAGTGCTTCTGCTCTTCCAATATGCAAATAGAAATAGTGTGAGAGGAGGAGATCTACCGATCTTAAAATTTTGCAGGGTGCAGTGCYCAGAAATCAGTGGTTTGCTAGTTGCATGTACTGTTTCGCCTAAGACTGTGCGCTCTAGATTGGTTATATTAGCAGCTTAAAATGTTGCTCTACATGCTTGATGCAAACAACTGTCTAAGTGTTCATCTAGCAAATTAGTAAATGACACTTCTGAAGTCAAAATAAAATTAATAACCTTAATAATAGTACCATACATGTTAGGCTGAATAAAGGAGTCTAAATTAGCTTTCTCATCACCGGAGAGTGCTGCTAAAGAAGGTCTCTTTGTTAAATACAGATATTTGTTTGCCACCAGTTATTGATCCTAATATAGCGAGGCAAATGGGAAGTAGGCATGCAGATAGGAACTTAGACATGCAAACATTTGATAACCTAAAGTTTGTATTCTTTGAAATAGTGATTAAAATGGTGAGTATGCGTTTAGTGACTGAGGCTGTGAAAATCAGAACCCTTACTGATTGTATTGAACAGATTCTGCCATTTGCCTTGTCTATACATAAGCGAAGTGGTGGAAATGTCCCTGCCATTGAGGAGTAGTGAATATTCCTGCTTGTGGATTTTTCCGGTCTTGGCCCAAAAGGTGAATTCGCCTACCTGTTCTTCATGAACTAATTTCTTAGTCGAGGTCCTGGTTTCTTGCCCATGTGTTTTTCTTCTGTTATGCTGCCCTCGAGCCGTGCAACTTGTGTGCTTGACGTCAGAGTAGCAGAACTAGTGGACAAAAGTCAATAAAGGTAAAGGACTCTGCTCCCTTTCTTGTACCTGGCTAACTGCAGAAGGCCCGACCCTCTGATGGACCGATTTCATGGGGATCTGCAGCAGCGTTGCAAACTGCCTGTGCAGAACAGCAGTGGATGTTACTTGCACTTTAGTTATTAGCAGTAGGTTTGCAGTTGTTACTCCTGGTTTAATAGAGAAGAGTACAGAAAACCAGCTTATGTTTAGAATAGTAACGAGTAAATTTACGAGCTAAAATCAGCTTAAGCGCTGGAATATGTCAGAAGTGGGTAGAAAAACATTCAGTTGTCTTGAATTGTTTTTAAATGCCAGCTTACTGCTATTAGTTTTCTAGTCTGTTCAGAGGTAAGTGAACATAATTCAGTTGATGCTTCAGTATTTGCTCATCCTCACTTCTGCTGCTTGTGGTGAAAGCTTCCAGGGCTCTGTACTGTTTATTTCCTGCTTTTGGCACCCAACCAGGATTGCTGCTGCCACTTTTCTGGTTCAGTAAACCTTTTCTGGAGTCACATTGGCTCAGGATCCTGCTGCAGATCCTTGGTTGCAGGCCTGTGATTCACTTGTTCCAGTCTAGTACTAAAGGGTTTTGGTCTCTGTGTTTTGAAATTCAGATCTTGGTATCAAATGATAATGGCTGCAGTTACAGTTTGTAGTGCTTGCTAACTTATTTGTTCAAGTGAAGTTGTAATGCAGAAGTGCCCTATAGCTGAAAAGGTTAGCTGCAAGTCTTCTGCCCTCTAATCAGCAAAGGCAGCAATTTCTGATTCGAAATTGGGTATAAATATGATCTTGTTCAAGTTAGTCATCTTTGCACTTGCAATGGAATGAAAAGGTATTGGTAAGCAACAGAATATCTGTGTCTGGGCATGAGACATGGCTGATATAACTCCCATAGATAGGGAGCTGGGCCTTAGTCTATATTAAAAGACTGCATTTGAATAGCAGTTTATTAGCTGATAAGTGTTAGTTGAAGAGACCAAATTCAGTTTGCTTTCCTCTCCTTTTAGTTATTTCCAAATACCAGCTGTATGTGTATGAAAAAATCCTTAAGACAGAGTTTTAATCTGATGAAGATCTTGCTGAAATAGTAGCTGTCCTGTGACAGACTTGTTGGCTACTAAGCATGTGGTTTGTGCTGGTAGAGTGTAATGTGCTCTTGAAGATGGCTGCTTAGTACTGATACCTGCTGCTTTTTGGTCACTTGGCCTTCTAAGATCACTAAACTTACCGCAAACTAAGGAGGTTTCAGGATGACTCAAATGTTGAGCATATTTTGCATTCACTGTCTCTGCAGACTTGCCTGAGCATAAGCAGGATTTCAGGTGCTTAATGATGATTTTTGCAGACTATTTAGCATTTATGCTGATAATCTGATTTGACTCCGTGTGCCACACAACAAAAACTCCCCTTCCCCCCAAATGCAAAAATAAACCCCTTAACCTTGTGCTGATGACTGGCTGAGGCTTTTAAACCCAACCTGAGATCAGAGTATCACTTCCATTGAGTCACTGTAACTTCATGGAATAGAGATCATTCAGCAGGTTATTTTGAATTTTAGTCGTCAATGTAAACGGGCAGATTTCTTGCATGTTTTTCTTACAGAATAAGTTGCGGAACAGCTGTGGAAACATAGACATAGAGGTAGATGTCTGAGAGGTGGCCTTAAACAAAAGTTTTTCTTATTTGAAAGGTATTTTCCTGCAGAACTTCACTGTACTCTTCCTCTCAGAACTTCAGGAGGAAGGATTGTGCAAATAAGTTTTTACCACCTTTTCTCTCTCTCTCTATCTCTCCCTCCCTCTTTATAGCAGATTGCTATTTATATCTTTGCTCCACATTTTCTGAAAATAAACTTGAAAACGTTTAGAATAGCATGTTTATTTCTACGCTGACCAGAGCACGTGATGATCCGTGTCTCTGGMCTCACTCAGTTTACTTTTCTCCTTGCTTTGTTGCAAGTTTGTGGGATTTCGGTCTTTCTGGATTGGGTTTGTTTCCCCTTTTGGGTCACCTTTTCTGGAGTGTTTGAGTGACATCGTTGTGATGTCACTGAGCGGGTTTGTTCTGCCTGGACTTTGTAACTGGTAAAGGTACCAAAAACATCGGGATGCAGCTCCAGGATGGGTGATAGGGCAAAAGTTGCTCAAGACCCGTGTTTAAAATCCACCCTGCAGCAGGAAGCAGGACCCTGGGAGTTGCCAGGTGTCCTGACTGGCCCACGCCGGATGCTTGGGAGGATGTCGGACTTCAAACGTGCTTTTTTTGGAAGGAGCTGGACCCGCCAGATCCAACAAAACTTTGCCTAGCGCAAAAACACCTTTTCTCTTTACCATGGACTTTAAAATAATGTTTTTAAGAGCAGCACGGAGAGTATGTGATATCTGAATGTTTGTACTGAATATTCATTTCTCATTTAGGTGATAAATCTGGAGGACTTCTTTGAAAGTAAGGTCAGGTCCTTACCGGCTAAAAACTTTGACGTTAAAATAAGCCCAAACCCCAGGCCACTCCTAAGTTACAATGCTGCGTTTGTTGAATTTGTTGAGGAGCAGCTTTTTCGAGAGGTTGCCACAACTGAGGCAGCGCAAATATTCCCCAGAACGCTGCTCTGCCGTTAAATAGAGCTCTGTTACAGCAAGTGTGAATCTATTGTTGCTTGGGAAAAGTGGTCTGATTAAACAGTGGCTTTACTTGTTAGAACAAAACGTACTGATTCCCAGGCATAACTTATGAAATTTTCCCACTGGTGGTGTAATTCAGTGCTATTGGCAATACGTTCAAAATATGTTGTCCAAAATAGGAGTGACTTGCCAGCGAGCAACAGTAATTGCTGCTATCGTACAGCCCGGTGCTTAAAACTGTATTTAATGTTAGAGATGACATCTTGAAAACTCTGGGTACTTGAAACTGCTTGACAAGGATTAGGTAAGAGTCCGTGGGAGTAGGCGCTCCGGGCTGATGCTCCTTGCGTTTGGGTCTGCTTGCACTGCCTTTATGGGCTGCGTTTGCAGCCCTCGAACTTCGCTTAGTCTGTGGTTGGTTATTTTACAATAAAACGCTGTTGGGTCCTAAATGTTATGATGCTGGAAGGAAATGCTTTGTTAAACTTCATGTTTCTGTCATGTGGCGTTTATAAGGTGTTTCATTATAGTAGGAATGCATTTAATATTTCCAAGGAGCAGGGTAAACTTTGCTGTGACAAAGCATTCCTGAGACCCGTTACATGTGGCTGCTCTGCAACTTTTTTTCCATGGCTGCCAAGACATGGAAGCCTGAATATAACAAAATTTTGTGAGAATTACTGCAGATTACGCAGTTACAAGGTAGAAAGTCTTTTATATGTGTAACTCTCCAGACTAACTTAGACTTCATACTTAAATGACCCATTTGCTTAGTGCTTTAGATTTCCATTTCTGTTAGACCAAATGTAAATCTTGTGGCTGGCCACGAGTAAAAATTGATACTGGTTTCTTTTGCCCCAACGTAACTTTACAGAAATCACAACGAGCAGCCTTCTCTTGATGAACCTTGGTGATGCAGATGGGGACTGGGATATTTTGGGGATATTTCAAAGTGAAACTGAAAACACTTTTATGTTTTCTTTGTGTGTGTTCTTTGTTTTAGCTACTCTTAAATATTTGTTCATTTAAGTATTAAAAATCTCTTTTTAAAAGGGGGAAGAAATACTAAATTGTAGATAGTTATTGGTATTTCCTGTGGGTTTAATTTTAGTTACTAGGAACCAAACTTGCCATGCAAAGTAGAAGTGTTTCTTCTACTATAAATTGATGGCTCTGGTGTGCCATTGAGAAGTCAGAATTGAAACGGTAGCTTTCATGGCTGGTGATGTGAAACAGTAGCTATTTCTGGGTATAACCTGGTACGCTGGAAGAAAAACACAAACTGAAACTATAGTTTACACTTTCATACGTATCCCCACTTCTGACTCTTATTTTTTAAACTTGCGTGAGTTAAACTTCGTAACAGGGAACAAAAATAAGCTTCTGATGCATCTTGTGCTGTTGTGATGTAGTATGGAAGTGTAGGAAGTGTAGCGTCAGCCCTGCGTTTATTCGAAATTATTTCACAGTTTTGCTTAGTGCTGTTTGGCAAGCAAAGGTAAGTTCAGGAGTCCGATGCAGAGTCTCGCTGTGACAGTCTCCTGCTGCTTAGGATTAAAACTGAGACCTGGAACACTTCAGTATTTGTCTGAAGTGACACCATTAACTCGTAAATTAAAAGTAGCTCCTTGCACAGTGCCTCCCTCAAGCCTCCCTGCCACCTGTTGTATTTTTTTTTCCAATTTTCTATTTTGAAAACAAGCTCTCTTCCCAATTATTCTGTGAACGAGATAAACCAAACAAAGAGACTGTTCAGCGCTACTTGGTGTCAGATGTAGTAGAGCAGTTTAAGGAAGTACTTTGAACTGTGCTCGTGTTATAATAGCGAGTCAAGGTTTTCATACAGAAATTACTTCTAAGAGTCTTTTTTTTTTTCTAGGGAATATAACTGCCCATTCCTCCACTTAAAAAAAGACTGTTTTGAAGAGTTGATAGCTGAGAAAAGAATCCCTAATTTGTCAATAGAGCTATCACTTTCTGCGAGAGGTAACCGTGGTGGGTGAATGTGCTGTCTCTGCGGCTCAGTTAGCAAGGTATCTGTTCAGGGTCGTCGTACTTCCATGCCTGTGGACTTCTTTTACCTTTGGAGTTAGAGGGATCTAAATATATTGCAAGAGGTGTTTTCTCTTGTTTGTGTTTGCTACACTGTATTATTGGGCATGAGTGAAGAATGCTTGGAGGCTTTTGAGTGTATATAGATACACAATACTGCTGAATTTCGTAGTCATTCAGTAGCTTCTGCATTTGTGAGAATATTGCAGCCTCCTTTATTGTAAAACAGGCTTGGAGGGCTTGTAGCGATTCAGTAATTCCAAGTGGTGCATTTGAATGCAGCCCAGAATGCAGATGTCTGCGTGTTTGAAAAAGGACTGTCAAGCTCTCGTAGGATATCGTGGAGGAGATTCCAGCACCAAGGGGAAGGAGCTGGCTCCGCCTGAGCTGGAGCAAAAACTTTATTTTGTAATCTGATAATGGAAATTCTGCTAATATTTAAATCTTCACCATTCCAGGTTTTTCATTTGGGAATGTTGAGAACCTTGRGTTTCTGGCCCATGTGTGATGCCTTGGCGTGCCATGTTTTAGCTTTTGATCTTGAGCTGTGATGGAAATACTGCTTACAGGAATGCTTTGAAAACTGCCCTTCAGGGCTTCATAAGTAGTTTAGTTTCATACGTAGCTAAGTCCAGTAGAGTTTGTACTTCATAAGTCAGCATTTTAGAATTTGAAATGTCCATATAACTACAGCCACCCTTTCAAATGAAGTCCCTTGTTTTCCTGCCTTAGTATGCTGAGTAATTATTTTTGGTATTCAGAATAGCTCATTGTGGTGAATGTATTTGAGTGTTCTGTGAATACAGTGGTTCAAGCAACTCTCTGCACTAAGTCTTTTGCCTGTTTTTAGAGACTGAGAACATTTGCCAATGTCAGAAATAATTTCAAATTCAAAGTCTTACACAGAAACTTCCAACAGTATCTAAATCATTCAGAACAAGGAAGAAGCTAATAAGCCATTTAAATGTTTTCTGAAAAAATTTGCTGCTTCATGTCATAGCTTAGATACCTGCTTCTGGAAACCTTGGCCTGCCTTGTGAAAGCCCATTGGGAATCGTGGTGCCTTCTGGCAATACTAAACAGTTTGCAAACTGTTTGGGGTAGCGTTTGAGAGCTGGTGGAGCTCCTGGCTGGTGGGTATTGCCACTGTCTTGTAAGGGGGGGAGTTAAGAAAGCTTTAACCCCAGTTAAAGTTTTTACATCCTGGAATCTGGTGTGGCACTTCAGAATCCCAGGGAAGGGGAGGCAAGCAGCGTGAGGATCCCGTCTTGGCCATTGTGCTTCAAAAATAGGCCTTCTGGGAAAGTACTTCTGGCTGAAACATAAAGGTTGAAGTGAAAAAGAGAGCTTTCTTGCRGCTTGCTCAATTCTTTGCCTGACCTCCTGGTCTGAGGTACCCTCCAAGTTCAGGGACATTGCGAAAGCACCTTTCCATGTGGAGAGGGTGCATGTTAATTCAGGAAGGAAGCAGTTCTGACTGCTTTGTGATTTGAGAAGTTTGGGAGCTGTAGGGAGACTGTCTCCAAAGTGGAAATTAAAAGCTTGATAATTTGATTACTGCCTTTACAGCACATCAAAGGAATTGTCTGTGCATGACAGTAATGTTTTGTGTGTTGCTTCACCAGGTAAGAGACGTAGGCTCTTAACCTTGTTTTTCAGCAGCTAAGCAGGATATAGTAGAAGTTCCTGCTAAGAAGGATTCTGCTTGAGCAAAATAAAATCCTCTTGAAGTGGAGAACGCTCAGTAAAAACATAGAACTAGAAGAGAGTTGGTGTAACTGCACCTGAAAATAGCCARCTGGCAAAATAACTAACTTTTTGCATTTTTAAACTTGTCTGCTGTTTCTCCTATTAAGGTGAATGCATGAAGAGGCTTTCTTCCAAGGCATAGAAATAACTATTTTAAGTGGTTCTAAAGGTTTCTGTTTCACGCCTGATATTAGGAAGCTAGGTCAACCTCTGCAAGACGGTGTTGGGTAAGTGATGTGAGTGTACTACTCTGGCAAAGTGCGTTTGACCTGTTTACTTCAGCAAAACTTTTTTAGAGGCACAGGGGAAATAGCTGGTGTTTGAACAAGTCCGTTACATAAAAATCACAGAAGGGCCTGCTTGACTTTACTATTCCTGTGCCTCTTTGATGTGTGCGGGGAAGGTGGTGAAACAGTCACTGCATAGTAAGTGTCTTTCACTCTGAATAACTTCCTCTTGGATTTTTCCCTTCGGTTTTCTGAGCACCAGACTAAGACGCTATGGGCAGTTGTTGATGGGCTTCCCTTGCGGTTTCACTTGAAACACTAATGAACTTGAGACAGTCCTGGAGGTTTGAGTTTCTTTGGGTATCTGATGGTCATCCGAGTAATGCTTTTGGAGATGCAGTGCTATAAAGATACTCTCCTTCTCTTGCAACCTAAAAAAGGGGCTTGGTTACTTGTGTGCTTATGTATGTTGCTCTTGGCTTAGGCATTCCCTCATGGTGCTGGTACAGCTGTTTGCAGGGCCAAGTAGTGAGTTGGATCAGTGAACTGTCTCATTAAATGTGCCTCTTTCTCCCAGTTCTTATCAGTCAGTTCACTGTTGACCCTGTAAACAGTTGCTTTGCTCCATTTGCCAGACATGATGGTGATTGAGTTGCTCAACTGTGCGCTGTCAGCAAAGAAATGTAACTATACCTGAAGACGTAATTTTTGTGGCCTGTTTTGGGTGTGTGTTTATGAGAGTGTATTTAACTTTTGAAAGAGCTCTGGATGCTTGTTCAAAACTTTGGTCTCCTCCATAGTAGATAACTTTGGATTGCATGTGCTCTTGTGTAACCCAATACGAAGGCAATCGGCATTCCTTTGTCTGGYGAGTAGCAATGTGGAGAGGGATTAGGGGAAAACGGGAGAATTCGCCTGAGTAAACAGTCTCCCTTGCAATGTGCTTTTCTATGTTGGAAGAATAAGTTAACTCTTAGTAATCTACATCCCATTTGGACTCTGGGACCTGAGAAATAGGGAGGTGGAAGGAGTGGTCTGGAAAGGTGAGGACCCCTGAGGACCCCTTCTAGGAAGAGGGAGCATGTATGGGAGATCCATGTCTTGAGGACATTACCTAAGGAGAAGTCTCAAAGTGATCCACGAAATACCCAAGGCCTGATGAGGTTAGACTCCAGAGTAAGTGCTCAGAAGTGACAGAGCTTTACTGATCAATATACTTTAAAACTAGACTGAAGAGCAATTTTTTTTTTTAATAGAAAGTTGATAAGAAGAACACTCAGCATTGAATTAGCAACTTTTCTCTTCTTGGAGCTCTGAAACGTCCCTGCCTTAAAATGAGGAATGCGGGTTCCCATTCTGCATTCCTGTATGCCTGTATAAATGAACCCAGTAGATGCTATGAATGTGAAGTTTCTTCATTGTTGTGAAGGTTTTGAGGGTTAAAATCCCGCTTGGTGTGCATGCGGAAAATTCTGTAAAAAAAAATAAAAATCTGAATTACTATGAAGATCTGATGAGCAAATGTCTGACATCCTTGTTTTGGTCACTAATGATACTTCTGTGACAACTGAAAGGCTGTCTGGGCAAATCGTTTTGTTTTTTCCCTTTGATTCACAAGTGTTTTATATATGCACTAGCGTGTGTTGTAATGAGCGTGTATAAGCCTTTTCGTATTTACATCCGTACTGGGTAAAATGATGTGTTTGGAATTTCCTTATTTATATTGCTAAAAGCAGGCAAAATTAGTACTTGAAATTATACTCTGCTATATATTTGTCATCTTGAATGAAGATAGTTGATAGTAAATGCAGGTGTAGTTATACAGGACAGTCTTAGTAAAGAATTCATGTATAACATGACGCAGGTCTTGAACTATTGCCTTTAGAAATGTGAAATACTTTGCCTTCCATTGGGAATTTAATACTGTGGTATTAGAAATAGGCTCAGTGTTTCTATATAAACAGGTACAACACTTGCTTCTTGGCTAAATTTCTTCCTTAATTTCTGAGTCTCTCATCATCTGCTTTCTTGCTTCAGTAACCCTCTTCCTGGGCTACCTTTGTCAAACTAGTTTTCCATCTCTCTCTCTCTCTCTCTCTCTCTCTCTCTCTTTATTTTTATTTTTTTTTTAATTTTTACTTATTTTTAGTTGGGATGACTCTGTGCATGAGTGGTAAGAAGAATTTTCTGAACGTGTAATGAATGCTGGGTTTAACACCAGTGCGGTTTAAAGGACAGTTCCTTGTGGTAGCTTTGTACGTGGCTCACTAGAGCACGTAGCTGTTGGTGTTGGCCATTGCCAGGCTTTGCTCGGTGTTTCTTAGGGGTCCTTCAGTGGCCTCGCAGTCTTCATACAAACAGAAGATGACTTCTTAAGTGAAAATGCAACGTGAAGACTTGAGTTGTTTCAGGGATGCCTGGGACCTGACACTGAAGCTGTCTGGAAGGAAGGTGCTTGGGGATGGTTGGGATCTCTCTCATCACGTATCAGGGTGCACCTGCCTCTGACTGGCATCCTGCTATCGCTTTCCAGGGTACCTCAGCAGGCAGCCGGCCAGCGCTGTGGTTTGGAAGAGGCTGAATGCAAGTCTTCTCGGTGCACTCAATTATCTGCTAGTCATTAGTTTAATTATTTGCATTGCTAGCATTCGCATCGGTTATAAAGAAGGACTGATAAGGTGGTTTGGTTTTTTGTTTGTTTTTTTTCCTTCCCCCCTCCCAGAAGCCCAGTGCCTGATGATAGGTAGTAATATCTTAATGGAAAAGAAACAAGGGTATCCCTGTCAGCTGCTGCCCGGTTCATCATATACAAAATCACACAGCTACGGATGTTCTGTATTATCTAATGAAAGGGGGAAAGGTGCTTTGGAGGGTCTGCACATGCTTGCTGGTTTAACTAAACGGATTTAAAAATACTTCTGATTAAATGAGTGCAAGTTTGTAGAAAGGCAAGTCTTTAAAGCACCTAAATGAGAAAATCATGGAAAGACTGGAAAGGCATTCCCGTTCTCCCCAACTCCTGTACAATTTGTTTTCCATTATTTCTGTACTGAATCCCACTAGAGCATTTTCTCAAGCTTAAGTGAGTTCAGGTAGCTGGTTAAAAATACCTACAGTAGTTAGATACTGCAGTTACAATTATAAGCATAAGCATATCTTGTTTAAAAAAAAAAAAAGTAAATGAGGATGAACAAGAGAACTGGCAAGCTCTTAAGGCCTCCAGGACGTCCTTTCTTCAAAGGTGGTTTCTGTGCAGCCTTCTGAGAAAAATGTGTTTTGAGGTGTAAACAGGCAAAATTACTCCTTACAGTGGAAATCCTGGCTCACGAAATAGCACATTGTTGGGGCTCTGTTTTGTTGGCTATGAACTGAAGCAAGATTAAATGAGCACAGTATGGTAAATAAATTGCAAAGTCATCATTTAGTAATGGTCTGAGCAAGAAGAGTTTTGCTGGAAAAAAGGGTGTTGGCAGATTTTCCTAGTGCAGATGCAGCTTCTGCCAGCAAAAAAGTGCTTTTGCAGGTATAGCTTATTTTGTGCAGGGAAGTGATATAAGCTATAATGACATCTGCTCTGGGGCTCTTGCCAATATAAGTGTTGCCAAAGATTACATCCCCAAGACATTGCTGTATTGGCAATGATTTCCTGGGCCTATCTCTTTTTAAAAGAAAGTGTTAAAAGACTTCTAAGATTTTTTTGCTTGACTAGGAATTGCAGGCTAAGGCATAGACATTAACCAGGTAGACTTATTGCCCGTTCATCAAGGTGACGTGGTGTGTACAAAACCAAAATTCACCAGTGAGTGCTTCAAAGGGTTAAAGTCTTCCTGCTTTGTGTTGCATTGTAATTTGGCAAGTCTTTCTGCCAGCTGATGCAAAGATAATACATTGGCACAGTCTTGTATTGGAAAACGAAAAGGTGGCAGGAAGAACCGTGATCCGGTTATGGAGCAGGATTGCTAAATAGGGGTGCTAGTTAAATCAAAGTTATGTGTTGACTTACTGCTGTGACGTTGTGTGGCTTTATGCACCAGGTGCTCAGTTTAGCTCGGTACGTGCTGCATAAGCAAAGTTGGGGCCTTCGTGGAGCGATGGGGAATCAAGTCAGCCCAAGTAAGATGTATTTTATAAAGGACTACAGAGTGTGGTGCTGTTTTGGTGATTAGGTGAAGTTGCCCTTCTGTCAAACCGGGGTATGCCAAAAAGGGGACAATTTGTAAAGCCGCTTGAAGGAAGGGACAAAGCCACAAGCAATAAAACCAGGCAAAGGGCGGAGAAGAGGAGAAGTGCTTAGCGTTTGGATGCTGCCCAAGCTTGCGCCTGGAGAAGAAAGATAAGACTGAAGATGTTAAGGTTCTGTTTTCTTCATTAAAATTCTTTAAAGCTCTTTTAAGAGTGAAGTGCCTGGGGCTAAAAATTCTTTTGCTGAGCTTGTATTTCTTGGCTGCCACACTGTCTCCGAAGGGTTAACAGTAGCCTGCCACCGTGACCATACATCTAAGTATATTTGAGAAAACCTGACCACTGCTATGAGAGATGTTTTTAATTGGGACGGCTTTCATTTAGCTTTCAAGGTAGATTTCCAAGTTATTGATTGTGGGTGCTACTYGAATGCTGCTAATGGAAGCGGTTATCTTGCCTTACTGTGTTTCTCTTGCCCGTGTCCCTTCTTTGTTGGGAAATGTTAATTAGGCTCCGCAGCAGAAGTCCAGATTCAGGAGACAGGTCGCATTGGTGTGTTATCTTGACTTTGCATAGTGAGCGTTTTCCCCCCGAGTATCTGCGTATCCTAGAGCTCTGACTTTTGCTACAGGAGGTAGCTTGTCCTTTTGCTCTAATTTCTTGTCAGAAGAGCAAAATACTGTGTAATCAAGTGCTAAAAAACTGCCTTGTGGGGAAAAAAAACATGCGTTTGGGCTGGCGGTGTACTTTAGGGCAAGGGTCTGTCCGCACTTGGGAGTTATCCTGGAAACTATTGATTTTTTTTTTTTTTTTGAGGAATCAGCTCGGAGGTGATCTACAATTTGGTTGGATTATCTTTTTGTCCCGTTGATAAATATCTAAACTGTCTTTGTGTTTGAACATAATGTATTGGAATAGATGTTAGCGCCCAGCAAGAAAGGCAAATCGGAGACAGGTCACCCGCGACTGGAGTCTTAACCGGTATTTGAGAGAGACGTTTAAGGTTGAATACCCTTGGAGTCTGATCCTCTGCTTACGCACTATCTGAAGAGAGGACACCTTTATTTTAATCATTGTCTGGAAGGACCTTTGAGACCAGGAAAAGCACAATTTGAGAGACCTTTCTAGAGAATTTATATAACTTAATCCAGAAAATCAATTAGTTATTGGTGGTGTGTGGTTTGTTTGTTTGTTTTTTCTCTCCTCTCCTTGACATGTGTTTGAGCCAACAAATATTTTCTGCTATGGAAATTGTCTACAATTCATTGTCCATGAATTATCAAGAATTTATCCTTTCTAGTATGTGTATTACTGTGTTGTTAGGTGTCAGAAAATATTCTCATCTGCTTAAAGTTTACCTGATTTCTTCTGTCACCTGCCCCAAAAATTTTTTTTGGAAGTGGGATAGACATTTTTCAGTCAGTTAAAATCTGATAATATACTATAATGCAGAAGAACAGATTTGGGGGAATGAAGCATTTTTTTTGTGTGTGTGTGTGTTTGTTTTCTTTTTTCAAAGAACACCCAAAATACAATTGATTTTCTTACATTGTAAGAAGCTTTCTGTAAAGCTGCTATTAAAAAAAAAAAAAAGTAAAAACATTTGGTGTGGTTATAAGAATGGTCCAGCACTGACTCTTCTACAGTACAGGTTTTTTATTAAGATGAGGGAGGGTTGCTGATAGCCTAACAGGTCTGCTGTTAGCATCCTTCGAAGGCCTAGTGCCCGTTCGGTGCCTGAGTGGTTTGACCAGATGATGCCTTGAACATGCTTAAAGCAGCACAAGTGAAGTCCTGCTATGTTAAGGGCATGAGAAATCCACGGAGAAGTCCCAGCTATACCTGCCTAGAAGCAGTTCATTGGGCAGGGCTGCAAACTGCCCGTTCCTTACGTTGCATAAGGTCTTGGAAACCTGAGCTGGCAGAGACAGCGGTATTGCTACCTGACAAAGAGACTGAGACYGTTCCTCCACAGATGTATTGCATCCAGAAAATGAGTACAAATGCTATGGGTGAATCTGATGCTTGAACAAAATCTGAAAATGAACAATGCTGACTATGGTGAAAGAGTGAAATTAACTTACTTATTTATATTTATATATATAGATTGTGTGTGTGTGTGTGTATATATGTATATACGAAGAAAAAGAAGCGGGGAAAACCTTTTTCCTTTAAATTGTTTTATAGGAATCTGAGGTGTCACAAAAAGCAATTGTAACTTTACGCTCTTTCAGCTTTATACCTTTGCCTTCTGTTTCTCCCTCAAAAAGGACATTTTGYGTAGCTCGCGTAGGCAGATCTGTACTTTCCCAGAAATGCTCAGCTCATTCAGAAGAGGAGTTGGACGCCCGATGAAGACAGCATTCCCCTGGAGCCCAAAGGCAGCGCTTTGGATTGTTTTCTGTTTATCAGCTAGGTGGGTCGCTGACCTGACACATGCCACTTCTAGTCTTTCCAAGATGGACTAATAAAAGAGAAAAGGTGCRTTTCTATCCTGGTGGCCTCCTGATTTGATTGCGTTGAGGACGCATCTTTGGGAATAGTGCCAACCTCTATGAAGTTACTATTTAAATCTTCTGTTTTGGTAGCCCACCCGAAAATAGCCCCCAGACACTAATGAAGCTATAGACAGGGCCAGATTAATAATAGCTTTTATTAATAGCTTTCCTGTACCCACCTCCCTCAAGATCTGGCTTGCCATAGGGTTGCAATGGAGAAAGCGGTTGAAAAAGGCTGACAAAAATTACATTGTGCTCATTGTCCAGATGAGAAACATTCTTTTCTGCATGATGCTTTCAGATGTGAATGATAAAGTTGCTAGTGGGATGATGGAGGAGGGAGAGTGGGACCAGCCTTTCTGGCAGTAACCTGCATCAGACTGTACCCTACTGTGCTTTTAAGCTTTTGGGGCAAGAAGGTTTGGAGGGTCCATGAACCTTGGAACACCCAGCTTTGACGTGCTTGGCATGTGTCTCTCAACAGACTGATTTTACACAAAAAAAAAAAAAAAAAATTCTTGGAAGCAAGTCCATGTTGTCCAAGTTGTTTCAACTCAACTGTCTGGCTACACAGTGATCCTGATCAGAGACCTGATCTGGGTTAAAAATAAACCAGCAACCCCCCTCAGCCCGGGTCRCTTCCTCTGTCGTTCACTCGTAGCTGTGCAAGCAGTTGTGCTGTCATAGACGGAGAGGTCAGCAGCAGGCCTGGGAGCCAGCGGTTGCATGAGTTTGTTTTGCTGCTGAAATAAATATTTTCAAAGCTGTCCCTTCATGATCTGGTGGTGATGGGATGTAGCGTCTTTGAAACAGGTTTTAAAGAGTGTATTTTACTGCTCTGCCTGGTTACTGTCCTGTTTGTGTTTTTTTTTTTCCAGTCAAAGCTACTGTTGTGAACAGCTGCTGGAAATTGTTCAGGAGGGTGTTTTCCCCTCTCAAAATAGGGCCCATAAATTCAGACCATCTCTTTTAAAATGCTGGTCTTTGCAATGTTGTTTGAACTCCAAGGCATAATGCTGTTTGAAGGAATTGCACTTTAAAAACATTCAAAGTAAAATAATAATCCAAGTAGTTGTTACTTTATCTCGTAGGAAAGGAGAAAAAGTAGACCTGGTGCAAAGCTAAACCATTTGGGTTTCTGGAGTTTTCCCCAGTGTCCCTAAAAGCATATAGAAGGGAAGAGACTTCTTACCTGGTTCAGTTCAACATTTGCTCTTGGCCTAAGCTGAGGGATTTTGATGTGTGTTGCCTAGTCACTGAATTCCTCAGCCTTCACGCTGCATCATTTCCTTCTGTGGCAAAATATATCCTTGCATTTCTTTTGAACCAACATAGTATTTTTTTCCGAGCTCCACACTGGTGAATCGTATTGGTTTGATGAGAGAAGAATTGAAGCGATAGCCAGGTGTCTTTTATAGTCTCCTGGAGGCTGTTGATCTGAGAGATCCCGAGGGACTAAACAGCAAGAAGCATCATTTGATACTTTATTAGGTATGCTTGTTGTCCAGAGAAAATCAACAGTTTTTTCTGTAGCTGATGGAGTTGGATCTGTTTGTGGTACGTGTCTATCAGTGCAGTAAACTGTCTGGCAGGTAAGCGCAGACTAAGTGCAAAAGTACGTGCAGTGGGGTGGGAATTTTTATAGTGCAAGCCCATATATGACGGAGGGGAAAAAAATGGGGCCTGTAAGAGCAGTTGTGTGTAAATTTAAGAGGGAAGGGGGGCTAAAGGATGCTTCATGGACACTACTTTCCTGAACAGCATGTAGCGGATGAGCAAGGAAGATGACCACACGTAGTTTGTCTGTGGCTGGGAAACGGGTCTCTTAATGCTTTTTCTCAATAGTCATCTGTATTTGGTATCTGTTTGTCTCATTGATTTTCCCATCCTAATGGAAACAACACTGTGAGGCTTTGGATGTTGACTAAAGGTTTGGCCTGAGGGTAGTGGTGGTGATTACTAAGGACGCAAACCCCACCTGAGTGAACCTGTGGGTCCTTCACATTCAGGGCTGCCAGAACTTTTGGGGGTCATAGATGAGGCTCTTAGAATTGTTCCTTTCCTAGCATAGCTGCTGTGTGTCACAAGCTGTTTTCTTCCTCTGTAATGGGAGATATTAAAGAGCTACTGAAATAGTAAATGGAAAGAATTATATGGAAATGGTGCCATCACCCTCTCCTACTCTTTTAAGGCTGCTCTTTGCAAACTCATGAGTGGGAGGCATGAGAAGAGAGGGTTGAAGTAAAAATCAATTTTGAAACGTACTCTAGCACCCATGTGTTTCCACTCTAGTTCTCTCTTGGTACGTCAGCTTTAGTTGCTCAGTGGAGACATGGGCAACTGTAGCTGTGGCTCACGTTGCTTACACAGATTTGCTGAGTTTTTGCTTTTACATCAGGCTTCTTGTGGTGGGAGACAACCGAAGGAGTGGAATAGTTCACGTGATACTGCCTTTGTGGGCAATAAAACAGTAGCGCTCCTTAATCTAAAGGGATTAAAAGTGAGAAATTGTTTGTGAAAGCATGTACATTTGGAGACCTCTTGTTCTATAGTCTTTCAAAAGTGTACAGTGGCATAACTTTCTTGATTTCATAGTGCCTCTAAGACTGTGCGCCTTTGTTCTTTAAGGGCTTGACTTTATACCCAAGAACTGTAGCAAAAGGAAGTAGGAGACAAAATGTTATTCAGAAGAAATATATAAAATATAACTAACATCTCTCTCTTATTTTCAAACCATAGATCTTGTATAGAATCAAGTGTAGCTGAAACAGCCTTAAATACTTTCCCTGGTTGTAATCCATATGCAGTTTTAAAATTTGTGTTGAGTTGGTGGTAGAGTTTCTGCAGTCATCTGAGAGCCAGTGCTGTCCAGAATGCTTGAGAAGCATGACAAATCCATGTGGTGCATGTTTTTTTTATTTATTTAGAAGAATTACACTATGAATTCAGTTTTTGGCATTTCCAAATTTGCTAATTCATCCTGGAGTTGTCACTTTAGTAATTTTTTTGATTTAAAAGCTTTGTTAGACAATAACTCTTTGTCGTGACTCTTAATCATTAACCTGAAAACTTTCCAAAAGGCTCAAAGAAAAAGTAAAGCAGCTGACTGCTTCATTTCTGTTTCTTGAACCAATTAAATGAAGTAATAGCTTTCTCTGAAGTTGCTTTTTATTATCTTCCTCTGGTAAGATCATATATGTTCATCAGAGCTAGAAACAATCAGTAAAATGCAGATAGGTTACTACAAACTCAGATCATAATATCAAGCTACCTTTTTGTGCCATAATGTGATGGTACTAGTTCCATAATTCTGTAAAACTTAATTTTTGAAATTAGAGATGATATGTGAAGGGCAGTTAATGAGATGAAGTAGGATGTAGGAGGCTAAGATGATGATGAACATTGAAGCAGAAGCCACTATATATGATGGGAAATTACAGTGAGGTGGTAGATACCAGTCTGAGGAAAGCAGTTGACCGTAGTGATTGGCAATGTCATAGGGAAGAAGCCTAGCTTCATGCAGCGTTGCTTGGAATTGGTAGTGCTGGAAAAAGGTAAATTTAAGGGTGATTCAGAACTGGCTAGTTAGAAACGAAGCCACTTAGTGTGGCTTCAGTGGGGTTGTAGGACGCAAAGTCCGTGTCCTCAGTAGGTACACAGAGATGGGAAAGAATGGTCCTGTTTTTTTTCTTTGTTTTGTTTTGTTTGTTTTTTGGCAGAAACATAGGTGTGGGAGAGAATTACATTGGGGTAAGGAGATGACAGAAGAAGAGAATATGGATGGGTGGTGGTGGACTGATCTAGGTAGTTACTGTCCTCATCTTCTTACAGCAGCCCTCTTGCATGCTATTTGTAATCGAGTCAGAGAATATTAGGTGACATTAAGGTTTTCCAGCAGCTTCTCAGAGGGATTAGTCTGAATTGTTAGAAACTGGTAAGTTTGAAGGTAACCTGTTCAGGAGATCGGGCCCTGGAGATGCTCAGCACTTAGAAATGAATGCAGAAGACAAGATCTTGGGAGTTTTGCTAAGCTGATAGAAATGAGTTCTTGCATTTGTAAGGTTTTCTATAGTTGTCTCTTGAAAGAATAGATGTGACTAGATTTTTACGAATGAAGGTCACTCAGTATGCCTGTAAAGCAATGCAGACCTTACTGTGGCAGTGTTACGGTAATGCGATTCAGACTCAAAGCTGGTCTGGCATACAGAGCAGGTGCTTTATGCCTGGCGTTGATGGGATGGTGGAGATGGGATGCAAGGGAAGACCAGTGGCGTTTAAAACGGAGTAGTCGACCTAGTTATTGCAGCAGATCAGTGCAGGTTTTCGCTCTGTTTTTAGCCGACCAAGAGGCCTGCTTTGACAGTTGCCCTTTTTCTGCGTGGTAGATGAGAAATGAGCTGTTGTCCATGAGAGAGGAGCATCAGTATGTAAACCTGTTAGGTTTGTGGGGTCACTGAAGAGTTATTGGGCTGTTTGGTCCCTGATCAGTGGTGGCTCTCAGTGCGGTTGAGTATCCCCTGTTTGTATCAGGCTCGACAGGTTTGCGACGTGCCTGTACCTGCCTCCCGTAGCCTGGAGTCATCCCGAGGTTAGTGGGGAAGCCGCGGGGCGCATCCGATCCTGCTCCCCAGGCCATCCGAGTTCCCGGGCAATGCTTACCCCACCGCGACGCATGGCGGGAGGAGGGCTGCGGCGGAGGCCAGCCATGCTCAGAGGGCACCTAGAGTTTCCTCTTGGTGCTCTGCTCTTGGCACGTGCTAGGCTTTTGACGGATTAAATATTTACAGCGGTGGTGTGATGTGCTGTCTTCTGCTGCCGCTTTAACGTGCTGCTTGGTTGTAGGAGCTGTCGTTTCAGAGCTGCTCTTTTGACAGCCCTCTGCTCTGTCCCTGGTGTGGGCAATGTGTCCTCACCGAGTAAAACTCTTATTTTTTGCTCTAACAGCTGCCTCGAAACCAGTCGGCTTCCTCCTGCCAGGGAGTTTAAATACCATCTTGCGGCATTTGTGTGCCAGCAGACCGTAGCTGCGGGTGCCGCTGAAGTTTGAACCGTTTGGAGACGTGTGAGGATTGGGTAAAGGCGGCGTTTGTGGAGCGTCTGCTTTGATTCATGAGTGCCGAAACAGCTGCGTAGGAAACTAAACGGGAAGCGGTTTCAAACCTGTACCGAGTCCGAAAAAGCCRCTGCTATTGGGAAAGGGGCACTGCTGTTAGCATGGAAAGTGTTGAAATGCTAAAGCTGCCATGTTTAAAAAACAAAAAAAGAAAAACCAAAACCGAATAAACTGAATAAAATGAAATGAAAAGACACAAAATGACGAATTATCGATGCCGTGTCTCCGGGAGGCGGGGAAGAATCTTGCTGGAGAGCGGAGCTTGAGCTGAGCTGTTGTTAAATGGTTTTAATCTGCAGTGAATGCTCAGACTGAAACAGCAGCTTACTGCCAGCGTGTGATGAGAAGCTGCGTTCTCACATACGCTTTTGGCTCTTATAAACTGCAAGAATTAACTGCGCAGCTCATCTGGAAAGAGGAAGCGTTAATAGATGAAGTGCTGCAAAGTGTCACGCAGCAAATTATGCTGTTTGAAAATTCTGATTCGAGCTAATGTCCTAATAATCCTGCGGTTGTAATTCATTTATAGCGTTTGTGTGCATCCAGATTCCTCCTTCCAGTTCATACTTTCTTATTCTGGTGGCAGAAAGAATCTAATCTAACTCAGACATTTGTAACCGAGCTTCTGACTCGAGGAAATTTTACTGAATGAAGTGGATTCCACCCCCCCCCCCCCAAATGGAACATTATTAACTGAAGAACTCCAAATCTGATTTCTGAAGCTTTTTAGGGTTGCCCATCCCTGTATCTCCTGCTAGCATCGGTGTGTCTGAGCGTGACAGAGTAGGTAACAACAATAAATGTAAATACCTGCACTGAAAAGTAGCAGGGAAGCGGAATCCATTTAGAGCGGATTGGAGCTGAGCGGCTTTGTTAACCGAGGAGATCGCTGTTGAAGGACCGGCTCCTTTTCTCCGCCGGCAGGGCTTTACTGCAAGCGTTTTGTTGGYGCGATAGTTGTGACAGCTTCGAAAGCACCCGGAGAATTGCAACAAAATGGCTGCTTTCCTCAGGTTTCACTTATAGCTGGATATCAACAGGCTTCGCTGCCTCGAGCTCGAGGCAATCTTCTTCGGCTCGAACGTGTAAAATCGAATAGGTGACTGTTGTAAATTAGATCTGCTGTTTCAGCTTTCATCTAACCACGTTTGAGTGAAAACTGAACGTGTTAGCTTTTCCCTAGCTTACCATCTGTTTCTGGCTGCTTTACTTAGTTATTAATATTTTTTTTTCTGTAAACAGAAAATATCCTTTGTAAAAGCATGCTTCTCGCCGCTGCGGCTCGGAGCCTACATAGTAATCCTGTCTGAGGAACGCCGTAGCCTGTTCCTAGCTAATCTTTGGGGTGTAACGAGCACAGACAATAATCCTGTGTGCAAAATGAGAAGCCCGTCCAGTTTCAGAACAGAAACTAAAATACACTGGGAGCCTGGTAACTCGGCGTTGTTTGCATTCTGCGAATTCTTGCCGTGCGGGGCAGGGATTGCCGAGGATTGCTCCCGCCGCAAAGGCAGCGGTGGCATAGGGGTGTAGCAAAACCGGTGTCAAAGCAGGGGTTGAAAGGTCAGGTTATTTTGGTGTCGTTTTAACCGCACGTGCAGCGGAAGGTGTAGCCTTGTGACGGAGCTGCGGGAGGTGAGCAGCTCTGCAGTAACCAACCTCTCGTCGGGATGCGGTGATTTACCCCTCGGAAGCGACTCCCGAGTAATGGCAAGGTAGGCGCGTGCATGCAATTAATGCAGAGCAGCCGCTGCGCGGCACCTTGTCGGTGTGCCTTGCCTTAAAGTAGAGCAACCCCTAACGCCCGAGGTTTTTATGTTTGTATTTGACTGTGGTTTACCTTATGTAAACCAAGCCTCTTAACGCTTCCTCCCTGTCTTCTCTGCCTAATGCAGGCTCGGATTATGTGGTGGCCCGCGCTGCAGGTGAACAAGGGCAGAGCTGTGTCAGTCCTTGCTTTCTGTGTCAGTGAAACTAGTTTCATGGAAACTAGTGAAGTTTTAAATACTAGATCCTGGATGGGGCAAGCATGCAGAAAGCATGCAGCCCGGCTATTTCTGGTAGCAGCTTGTCGTGCTGCTGGTGCTTCCTTTTTTTAAATTAACGTTGAACAAATGCTGTTGGAGCTAAAGGAAGCTAAAGCCCAGAAAGCCAGTAAAAGCTTCCCCACCCCCCTGACATATTTGTCTTAATGCGCTGAACCAACAGTTCTGGTCTCTGAAGTGTAATCCCAGAATAACATGCTGTTTTGTACGTTGCCTTCTCAAAAGAAAGCTGTTTTTCTCCTGTGACACTGTCGGGATATTTAGGGACTCTGATCTAGAGCAGCTTGTCTTGGAAAGCTGCAGTGCCGCTTCGCAGAAGAAATGCAGAAGCCACAAATAAAACTAGACCCTCTTGTTTGCAGTCGCGTGTCCTTTGGCGAGCAGTGTTTGGGAGGTTTGCCTTGAGATGCTTGGTAGTCGCTGCAGACCAGTTTTGTTCTTTTAATATAGCATTATTCTTCAGCCCAGTCTTTCCTCCTTCTCGCTTAAAAAAAACAAACCAAAACACCCTCTGACAGACCACTACCTCAGTGGCCTCTTAGCCTGTTAAGGGATTAACAGGTATTCCCAGAAACCTTAATACAGTGGCCAAGTGGGCTGCTGTAGCAGAAGGTAACACGAGACTTCAGGCTAGTTTAAAGCTTTCTTACTGCTGTTGCTTGAGAATTTAAGAAAATCTGGTTTCGTTGTGCATGCTTTTGGCCGCTCTCTGGAGCAGACTCCCTGCTCCGAGTAAAGGATCCTTAGGTTTGAGAAGAGCTGTTTGCTTTCCTGCCCRGCGCTTGTTTGCCGTTCCAGAGCGTGGCACAAGTGATGGGCGTGAGTAAAGTGCTGTATGAGCATGTGAGAGTGCTGGAAGGATTAGCCGGAGAAACCTATAGGTGGTATTTGCCCGGTGCACGGTTTAGCAGGAGACTTCCCAATTTGAGGCAAGACTTGTTGCAGAAAATGGAAGTGGTTTTCTTATAAAAGTTTTAGGGACTGTAGTAGCTGGTATTATAACCAAGGAAATCTAGAGATAAGATCAGCTTGTTTGCTAAAAAGCACATTCTTGTCTTTGATTAATTTGCTCTAGGAAGCGTGCGTGCTTAAGTGAGCTATTACGAGTTCCTTTAGGTGCTGTTATGTAATACAGGTAGTATTTATGGAGAAAGGTGTTGTGGATACCCCCGAGCGAATGCAAAGTAACCTAGAAAGATTAAAAACCAAAGGCTTGAGGCAGACTGCATTCTTCCCTGCTGCAGCTGGAGTTGCCTCTTAGCGAAGGAGACCCTTAAAAGCGGTGGTGCCAAATAACCCTGTTTCCCATAGAGGCGGCAGCACCGACTTCAAACAGTTCTCAGCTGCTTGCTCCCAGCTTTAAGTCAGCAGTGCTGCCGCAAGCTTTGTGGCACCGCGCGGTGACTTGGATCAGTATTTGCTCCTCTCTGAAAGCTTTTTTTCCCCCCTCTTCTTTTTCCAATCCGGTTCCATGCTGGTTTGCAGCGTGGCGCCCGCGTGGCCGTGCCAGCGCCGCTGCCCAGGAGCCCGAGCCGGCCGTGTTGGCTGGGCAGAGCAGCCTGCRGCGGTCCCGCTGCCGGCGGGGAGAGGCGAGGACGCGGCTCCCTAGGTGAGGCAGGCCAGGCTAAGGCCACCCCCTTGCCAGGAGAGGTGACAGTATCTCGCCCATGCTCGCGGGTATACGCTGTGCGTGTGTCCGGGGAGCGACTGCGCAGCCGCAGGGTGCAGCGCAGCAGCTTGCTGATCTGGCCGAGAACTAGCCCTGTGCAGGGAGAGGGGAAAACTAACTTCCATCGGAGCAGGGGCTTAGTCCAGCTTGTCCCAGAGCTGCACCATCGCGGCTTTTGACCCAAGGAAATGGGTGAATTTGCCGGACAGGAGGGCAGCGGCCTCTTTGGCAGGTGCTGCCTTGCTGTTTTGCAGCGGCCAGACCCATGTGGTTGTCGGCCAAGGACCTAGCAGAGCTATTCCAGTTGGGAGCTTGGCTCTCTATTGCCTCGGAGACTCGTCCAAAGAGGGACGGGGCTGTGTTTTCCCAGTACAAAGTGTTTGGCAATACCGTTTTTGGGTTTTTCTGCCGTGTGCCATCCAGCAGACTTGCTGCCCCAACTCTTTACAGGGCTCCCTAAGAACCGGATCAGGGATCTGCTCTAACTTTTTTTAAAGCCGCTTTTGTCCACGTGGGTGTTTCAAGCTGGAAAAATGTCTTAATTTCGCCTTAAACAAGCTGTGTTGGCGTTAAGAAGAGTAAGACCGCGCTGCTGAGGGGAGAGGAGCCGCTTTTCATAGCAGAAACCACCAGGCTGCTTCTCTGCGCTCACGTTTGGACTCCAGGGCTTTCGCTCGGCAAAGGGGTTTGTTGGTGCCGAAAGCCACTGGCCTGCTCATCCCCGGCTGCCTGTTCCTGCCTTCCCCTTGCACCGGTGCGGCTGTCTGTGTGCTCAGGCGATGAAACAGATTGGGGAACTGATTTAGTGAAAAACCAGCTTAAGAAAAAGGGGAAAAAAGGTCAGTTTCTGAGCCAGTAATTTGCAGTGTTTTAGCATAAAACCTCTGTACTGGCCTGGGGCGGTGAGGGTGAGAGAAGGGGGGAGCGAGCGGGGTCAGGGCTGCTTTGGGTGGCAGCAGCAGCTTTTTTGGCAGCTTAAAAGTTGTAGCTCTAGCCTGGAGGCTCCAAAAATTGCATTGCTCTGTTATGTCCTACTTTTCGACAGCTTCAGAGCGTCCATTGAAAATTTGCCCTGCAGCAAACTTCCATTTTGGTGTCAAATGGCAAAGTACGCGCAGCCGCTCCTTGGGTGCTCGCTGGTGCCCGTGTTGCGTGTAAACGGTCCCCAGCCTGAGTGGGGATAGTTTGGATTTAGGGAGATCGGACACGCTGCTTGGGTCTAACAGAAACCCTGTGTTTTGTTACGTTTCTCTTCTCGCGTGACCAAACCCTTGGCTGAAGAGACAGGTGCAATTGGAAGTAAAACTCGTGCAAAAGTGGAAAGCAGCTTTTATTCCTAGTCCTTGTTTCTGACCTTTCTAGACTGTATTTCTTTCCTTAGTTGGACAGTATTTTCCAAGTCTGGAGGCGTGTTGGGAACACCTCAATTTCAAAAGCAATTGCCACCTGACAGTGTCAGCCAGTTACTTTCCAGGAGAAATCTGCAATCCGAGTGTTTTAGGGGTGGGAGGTGGGACAACCGAGGGATATTTGGGTTCTGCAAGTAGTGTGGAGCCTGTGGCAAAAATTAATAGGGCGGATGCCAGTTCACCCTTCCTGCATTTTTTAGGAACATCCTGGATTTGTGTTGTGTAAGCACGGCGGCCTTCGAGATGTTAACGCTGGGGCATCATGAATTCACGTGCTGTGGCAGCAGTAACTAACTGGTCCCTTAAGTCTTCAACCCTAGTCTCGTTTCATGCAGCTTGTTTGCTTTATAGAATTGTTCTTAATTTTTTTTAATCTGTCAAGCCATAAACTATTTTCCAGCGTATGTTAACTTACATAATCTGTGTAGACAATACGTGTTGTCAGGTGCACCGGCTTCCCCATGTACTTATCCAAAATGCAGCTTGGGGTGCTCATAACAGTACACCAGCTCGGTCAAACAGTTATTCCCTTGTTCATTATTTTCTTTTTTTTCTTTTCCCTCCAGAATCCAGCGACTATCACTCGGATACTGCTTAGCCATTTCAACTGGGATAAAGAAAAGCTGATGGAGAGGTAAGCAGCCATCTTAGCATGCAGCCACACTTCACTTGAGACCTGCAAGAAATGTTTATTACTGGATTAATGTGATAATGGATGAATGCACAGTATGTGGCAGGAGAGTCTCTTGTGAAAGCTCTAAGTGGTGGGTTGTTTTTTTTTTCTTCCCCTCTTTAGCAGCCTTTGCTGGCTAAGAGCGACTCCTTGTCTTAATATTAATAATGCCTATTAGACTTCAAAGGAGTTTTGGAAGGCAGTTGCCCCCTCGGAGGAGGGGATGCCTTTCGGTTTGAACACACGCAGCTAAGGTGTTTTTTCCTCAGGCTGTGGACAAAAGCAAGTGCAAACAGGTTCCTGTTATCTTGCAACTGTTTCAGATTCGGATGTAGTTGCTTTTGCATGTCATACTAGCACACTTGTTCCTGGCCTGTTTATTCTTTAGTCTTGCTGAGACTAAATTGTTCTTGACTGATAAGGGTGCCGGTAAGTGTGTCTGCCGCCTTTGTCTTCATCTTTGCAGCCCTGGGTTTTCTTTTGGGGTGTGTGTGTAACTACTGGCTTGAATTCTGTCTCTCCTTCCCCTTCCGAGCAGAGCATTTTGCTGCTGCTGCTTGTCTTTGATTTGTAGTTCTGGGAGAATGTTGCTGGTAAAGATACTTTTTATAGTTTCTTGTCCTTACACAGTGGAGGTTAAATCTAACAGCTACAGTTGTAACACACTTTTTTTTTTTTTTTTTTTTTTTTTTTTTTTTTTTTTTTTTTTTTTTTTTTACGCCAGCAATGCTGGCGTAAGAGAATATGGGGGAGATGGAGAAATTAATTTGCTTGTGGAAAGCCTGGGTGGAGGCATTAGACCGGACTAGAAGCAGCAGAAGAGTTAGTGCAGGGACTTAATTTTAACGGTGGTGTCCTTGATTTTTGTGGTCTTTGCTGATCCATGTGAACCACGCACTAGGAAACACAAGTGTGGTGGGAGGGTGAGGGGAGCAGGACTGCGTCTGGCGGGAGTGTTTCGTTGTTTAGTCTTAATGGTTATTATTTCCCTGCCTGATGATCAGGGTAGGAGAAGGCAGGATGTTTAGCCTACAAAAGCTTGCGCAGAAGCGGTCTTCGTTAGTATCCTTAACTTAATAAATATCAATTAACAGCTCATAGGTGTTGTCTGCTGCGGGTTGAGGCAGAGCGTTGCCTGGCCCCTCTATCGTAGCGAGGTGCTCTTTTACCCAGGGTGCGAGCGTAGAGGAGCAGCAATATTCAGTTTGCTAATGGATGGCTTTGGAATTTAGGTATTTCCTCAAGGGTAGGGGATTAATAGCATCTTTGGCCGCTCCTGTGTAATGTTTCCAGTTGCTGATGGACCTTGGGTATCTTTTATGTTTTGTTTGGCCTAGATTTTCTTCTGAACTGATAGGATTTTGTTAAGCTTTCCAGCTTTTATTTTTCTTAGACTAATGACCTCAATTAGTTAATGCTGAAGGTATCTGAAGGCTTCTTGTTATGGACGAGTGTCGTCGCTCTGAGGTTATTTAACCTTGCCTACAACTGTTAGGCATGCAGATTTAGTTCTTTCTACATGACTGCTGCCTGTTCGTTGAGTTTCTTGTGCTGGTTCTTTTGGTCAGACTGAAATTTACTCGTTTGCTGTCTCCATCTCACTTTGAGGTACCTTTACATAAATGTACTGGAACTTGACCCCTTTATTCAATAGGCTTTTTGCCCTTCTCACTTAAAGCTTGCTTGTTAAGGCTTGTTAAGTTCAGCTTTTTTTTTTTTTCCAAAGGGGGATGTTAGTTACTTCTCTGTGAGGTATTATTGTTAAAGGGCTTTACAGGTTTCCAACAAAAACATTTTAAATACACATAAATATTTACAAACTCCACAGGTAAACAATTGTTCTCGGTACATATTCATTAAGACACTTATCTTAATTCTATAGAATTATCTCTGTGAGTAATGGTATAAGTGACCCTTGCTGCACAGCTATTGCACACCAGTTATATTTTTGCTGCTAATGTTCTGTTGTACAAGAAAAACATGAAAACAGTTTCTTAATTAGCTGTTGCTGCTCTCAGTCATCTCTTTGCCAAATAGCCTGCGAGAAGCCCTTTGCAGCACTCCCCTGACGCTGAGCTGTGTTGAACCAAGGAGCGGGAGGTTGGGGAGGAGGCTGAGAGCTGACTCTTTGCAGAGGGTTCGAGAAGGCTTTGCGATTGCTGCAGAAATAGGTGAAGGCTGAGGTGGGAGGCAGGTAGTCATCTCAGTAGCCAGGATGCAAACCAGAGAGTGGAGGTGGCGATGGAGCTGGAAATGAAGCCACGAGCTAGCTACAGATTGCATCTGTTCCCTGAAAGCTAGAAGACTTAGAGAGGTGGTTTCCATTTAGAAGAAGGTGACTGGCTGATTAAGCCCAAATGTGGACTTGGTTAGTCTTCAAAAAACAGAGGTCACTTTTGAGTCTTGCTTAGCTTTGCATGCTTCCAGCAGGCTTTAGTACGGTGTTGTGCTGGTGTGGATGAGCTGAAAAACAGAGCTGATTGGAAAGCGTTCATGGAGAGGTGGAGGGGCGCGCTCTGTTCAAAAGGCAAAAAAAAGAAATTTAAAACAATTAAAAAAACTCACATACCCACATACAGTGCTGTTTCACACCAATTGAATCCATGCTCTGCAGCAGTGTTGGAGAACCCCCCCCCCTTTTTTTTTTCCTCTGGGGGATATTATTTTAAACATCTTTAACTGGTATATATTTGGCCTCTTTCACTCCTAATAATCATTAGGAAGGCTTCCCAGTGAATTCCTGTTGTTGCCTGCAGTGTGGATTGGTTTAATGCTCGCTAAGATATAATATTTGGGTGCAATATTTGGTGCTTGTTTCCATACCAAGTCGGAGCTTGAACTCGGTGGCTTAAAGGTATTTCTTTACAGCCCTAGCCGATGTCTGTTTTACCTTAGTTCAGCGTGAATCAGCATGACCTAACAGGCAGCCTTATCAAACTTTGCCTGTAGTAAAGCAGATAAATTAAGTGGCTTCATTTTTGATGTGTTGAGGGTTACTAGGTCTGAGTTTCTGAGATGAAAGCTTCCATATTTTGAAACATTAAAACCTTTTAGYTGCTATTTTGTGTTGTTATGCACGTTTTTAATGAGCAGCTTATTTTTGTCTGTGGCAGCTTTGTCATGGACTAATAGCATGGCATTATTAAGAGGCCAAATATGTTACAGGTGTTTTATTCCACTTAAAATGAAGCAATATCCACAACTGAAAAAATGTCCTATCCACTGGTGGTGAAGCACTAGTTACTTGGCTGTGTTTGAAAGCAAAGCTGGTGTGCTGGGGTGGATTTGCTGGAAGGATAGAAGCATGTACTGGGGGAAATACTGGAGTTCAGCTTCTGATGCCTGATGTGCTGCACAAGTCTTGGAGAGTAAAGACGTTGGACAAAGGAAAAGATCATGCTGAAGGTATCTGCGGTATCCCTGCCGTTGGAGGGAAGCGGGTGTTGAAGTTTCCCAAAACTGAGTGTGTCACAAGCTTGGTTGATAGAGGCAGGGTACTAGTAGGTGCAGATTGAGCACATCCCTTCAGAAGTAAGTGAAAGAGAAGTGCTTTGGATTATGACTTTGCTGCCCTGAGTAACTTCTAGTTTTACCATGGCTGTGAGCATTTGCCCCTCCTGAGGGGAGCTTTAGCGTGAACCTCTACATGCTGAAGAGAAACGCAGCTTTCCTGCTTTACATGGAAGGACGCTTCCTCTGACCATCATTCTAAAGAAAAGTAGTCCAGCGTGTAACCAAAGGCCCAATTTAATCACGTGAGGTACAGAGAGAGATATTGAAGTAGAGATCCAGCCTCTTGTAGGCACTTATCTCCATGGCTGCATGTCTGTGTCTCCTCTGCGGAGAGGACGGAGTCTGGAAGTGCCTCTCGGGCACCGTTGCTGGCCTAGATTGCCTCTTGCCTCCTCCCTCTTCCCCTTGCAGTCGGTGTTCTGGCTCATGTCTGTAGGTACCTGACTGTCTCCTATCCTTTGGACGTGTAGGAGCCTAATGCTATTTGGCAAGGGCAGAAGAGGTGCCAAATTATTGCTTATGGCAGGCTTTTTGGTATGAAGATGCAATCTCTTACTTTGAGTACAGTGATTCTCTAACATTCAGAAGTGCCTTTTCACTGAAGGAAATTTCCTGGAGTGTGTACTAGAAACCTTTTTGTTTTCAGTGAGGAGGGTTTTTTATCTGTGATACTCCCTTGGATGGGATTTGATTATGGCTAGAAAATTGTCATTAGACAGTTACCAACAGTAGTGTCCATGGAGACCAACTCTATCTTGAGGAAATAAAGAAGTTGCCAGCTTGATCTCTCAGCCAACAAGACCTGATGCTGTTATGGACTTGGTTTTGATAATCAGTAAAGAAATTTATATAAGAATTTGAAAATAATTTTAAGTAGCAGAAAAAAACACTATGGTCTGTAATGAAAAAAATGAACTTCAGTAACCAGTTCCATTAATTTATCAAAGTCAGCTGTGCTGAGCAAAGAGACTCTAATGTTGAATAGACCATAACCTKTCTTGAATATCAGAAGTCCTAGAATTATTGAGTATCTGCATTGCAAAGGGAGCAGAAGGAGCATGAGGGATTTAATGCCAAGCCTGTCTAGATGCATAATAATCTCAGAAAGGTGCTCTGCTCCTCCCCATGATGAAAAGGAGGGACCTTGCCACCAAGAAGCAACCCTATAAGAGCAAGATCTGTAGGAATGATGCGAGAATAGTCAAAAGTCAAGCTCAGTTACTTTGTAAAACTTCCACAGCAAAATGAGTAAGAATTTGGGGAGGAGGAACAGTCTACAGGAAAGATAAGCTAGAGGCAGAGGCTACTCGATCAATAAAAATAAAATGAATCTACTGGTTTCATTAAGAAATGATTTTTGCCTTATGGCCCGTGTGAAAGGTGTAGTGTGGAAAGAAGATTACGGCATCCAAAGTGGAAACAGACCTCAGGGCAGTCCAGGCAGGAGGAAGAGGATGGGGTGGAATAACCCTGGAGTTCTGAAGGAAGTGAGATGGGAATTAAAGGTTTTCTCCTGAGTTTCACAGCAGAGGCGGTGGCATGCAACTATGATATCAAATATGGAGCATATATAAAAAAGGAGGCAGGGCTGGGAAGTCACTGGCCAAATACAGGTCTGTAGGAAAGGGTTATTAAAGACCAAGATGAATGAAAGTGAAAGATGATTTGATTTAGAAGTGGTTTTCTAAAGGTAGGTTGTGTCCAAGTAAATCTGTTTTCTCCGATACCCTGCAATTCTCTCACAGGCAAGGGAGATGCGATAAATTGCATCTGGAATTCAATAGAGCATTTGCTTTGGTGCTGTGCAAGTAGTGATTAGTGAAGATGGGTACAGGGGTTAGTATGGTGGGTGTGGAGTTACTTTGAAATGGGAACTAGCAGACTAGATGGAACCTGTTAGTGAAGTCCCTTATATAATTTTGGGATGAATGGTAAAGTGAGTGACTTGGCACAAATCTGTTATGAGGCATTCAGTTCGGAGGAGGATCCAGATGTCATAGAGGAAAAACTAGATAGCCTGGAGGACTCCAGTGATAGTAGCAGTAAAAAGAGTCGAGACAGGTCTCATCAACACAGAGATGGAGAATATGGGATTTCTGGTAGAGACCAAAATGGAGCTGCTAACATGAAGGAGCTCTGGAGAAATGTAACATCATTTTGGATGCCTTAGGTGAGATATTTCCAGGAGAAATGGAGACGTATTGGTGGAATTGTACAAGGTCCTCATGAAATCTTACCGGATTTGCATTTGTTCTGGCTTCCTTGGGAGCAAGAGGGAAGAATGGAAATGGAAACTAGTGGTGGAGAAGGTTTGCTAGGGCAGTTAAGGATGTGGAGAAATGTGGTAAGGAAGGAGATGGGAGCTGACCTGCTTTGTCATGCCAAAGGAAAGTTGAGAAAGGGGGCTACTGCTGCTCTCTGTGAACCCCTCAAAGGGAAGAAGGTGGGAAGGGCGGAGGGAGATCTTCTGATGGTCTGTGTCAGCATTTGAACAGGTGGGGAAAAAGGATGTGGTAATTGAAACTGTGTGATTCCTGACGAAGGAACTGGCACGGTCAGAATTGGGAGCTCAGTGTGTTTATCTAAGGAATGGTGGAGTAGTTCTGTGAAAGACAGGTGTTGGACTTTACTCCAGAGTGTCCCTGTCAATTGTTTGCTTCCAGGAAGGTCCAGGTATCTCTTTTGTTTTCTTACTACACAATTCCGGCATGATTTTTGTGCCTGAGACGCATGCAAATAGCTGTGGAAAATATTTTCTTAGTGCAGCCGGGCACGCTGAAGAAAATAAATGTATTCAAAGAAAACAGCTTCGGTCCCAAAATGGGAAAAGAGGAATACCCACTATTCTGTTTCCCTCAGACATTGGTACTGTTTACAAATGGTTACAAACCCTGTAGAATTAGGGATGAGCAATTCCGAGGGCAAAACTTACCCCCCCCCCTTTTGTTTTTTAAATCTGTGTTTTCTTCCTTCTCTGCATGGTGCTGAATGGGCTAAGCCTGTCCCAGCTGCCTTATTGGTTTCTCCCATGGAAGTATATGTAAGACCAAGTGCTTCTAACTGAGATGCAGGCTATTCAATATGGGCCATAGCTGTTGATCCCAAGGTATAAGCATCTGCATACTTAGCAATATCAGTGCTTTGGAAACTTTTAAATTGGTCAAGGCCTCCAGCCTATGCATTTAACTCTGAGTTGGCTTTATCACCAGCCTTCAGCCCAGTGAAATACCCCAGATCATATTAAACTCTTGCTTTCTATTTCTTATTGGGAAAATCCTGAAAGTCTGGGAAGGAAATGGACGTTCTGAATTAGTTACCCATTGGCATTTAGAAGGGATAGGTAATTCCAGGTGAAAAACAGTTGTTAATGACGGTCTATATTTCTTGATCTTGAGCTGGAGGTGCCGTGGCTCAGAAGAGTAGCTTTTGCAGGGATTTTGTAAAAATGGAACTGCCTAATGAAACTGGTAATGTCAAGTTCCTGATGTGATATGCACACTTCAAAAGCAGCTCACCATTAAAAATAGCTCTGATATTTCCATGAGCATATAGTTGACTGCAAATGTTAGTATTAAAGTTGCATCATAGGATTTGTCTTCAAAAACCTTCATTTTCTTTGCAAACGTTACACCCAACTATTTGTCTACTATTTTTGAACAGAGGGTGTTTGACGCTGATCATGCTGCATGCAAGAACAATGCGACTGCTAGAAACCTTTTGTGGAGTTAAATATTTATCCATGACTCTTTAATAGACAAATACTGTGTATCATGGGAGTGCACTGAATTTACTTGCTAAAATTTTCTAGATAGAAGTAATCCTGAAAGCAAACAAAATACCTTGGTTAAGTTAAATCCATGAGCTAACATTGAAGAACAGTGGCAAAACCCTAGGGCATACCAGGATTTGCCACCAGCTTCAGAATTCAGTGACCTGAAAATTAGGAGCTAACGCATACAAAGTTAGTTCAGGAGTTGGTAAACTGCATTAAGAAACTTATGAAACAGTAGTGAACCATTTTCTGGGGGCACATCAGCTCATGACACTAATGATTTTGAAGCTATTTTGATTAGGTGATGGCTGATTGGCACAGCATAAATCCCAAAATACCGTGTTTACTTGCTATGGGGCTGGAGTCATAGAATCGAATTGGTAGTAGCTGAACATTAGCTGATGGGAGATGGAAAATAGGGACCTTTTTCTTAAACCTTCAGAAGTAACTTCTTCCCCCTTCTAAGGAAGAATGAACCTTTTTTGACAGTAGGTCAGGTCTCATCAGTAAGTAGTGCTGTAAGAGCTGCTAGGATTTGGAGCTCTTTAGGAATGATATGGGTGCGACTTGCAGGAGGCAGTTTGGTTAGATCTTGCATAGCTGGCCTGGTCCCAGATTTTTGAGGGAGACCTAGTGACTTCTTTCTCCAGCAGAAAGACTTGATTGTCCTGTGTCTGTTGGTGGATAGCAGGGGGGTTTTGTCTGGTTTGTGATGAGTTGAAGTATATGCCTTGTAAAGGCATCTTTAATCTCAGCACTGCCTGCATGCTTAGCTATAGGGACAGTTGTCTGTTGGGAGTTGATTTGCTGGTCTTAAATGTGACTGACTGCACTATGGTCAGATGGTTTCTTTTCCAGGCAGATGCCACCTTACTTGGATTTAAATTGCTGATGATGGTGGTGGAGGAGAGGAGGGGGAAAAAACTTAGTTTCCTGACATTGAATGGGGGATGCACATGCGAACAAGGTTAACTGTCAGATTGGATTAGTTCTTTGCAGGTGCTGCAGGCTGGAGAAAGATGTGTCTGGATACTGGGAAGAGGCTGTCCTGCTTACCAGCAGTTCTTTCAAATCTGGCCCTCCTAGCCTGGCTGAAAAGCCTTCTGTAACAGTGTAAACCCAAATAATCCCCCACCCCCACCCCGGGGATGGGAAATAGAAATAGAGTGGTCTTTCCTCTCCCCTCTACCCAATTTTGCATCTGTCCTTCCCCTCAGATATCTAATCCTAGGAAAAATAGTAAACTTGGAATCCTCTTTTCTTAGGAGTTGTTAAAATGTTGCGTAATTGAGTGGAGACAAAAAGATGCTTGAAAGGCTAGGATTTTGGCTGACGAGGCAGACTGTGCGTTCGCTCTGTTGCAGGCTTAAATTGAAGACTAATGTCCAGTCCTGCATTTGCCTTAGTTGGACACCAGTGCACCCTGCTCCAGAGATTAGAGAAGGAAGTGCTAACATTGAAGTCAACTGGACTCCAGTCAACTCTTTGGGCACACCTAATGTAAACTGAGTACGCTGAGGAAAGCACAAAACTCAGTAACTAGGGACATGCTGATTCACAAACCATGACTAGGAGTGCTGCTGTCTGCCTCCTCTTTAATGTTGTAGCAATTAGAATATTTGCAAGAATTGCAATTTGCAAGAATTGAACCTGGCGGCATCAAGCCTGCACTTTAGGAAAGTATCTAGATTCCTAGCCTGTGAAATAAGATATTTTTATTCTAGTTTCCTGTTTTAGGTAGTCTTGGAGCTTTAATGCAAAACTCTGGAGAATCATGTATTAATTAAATTACTGTTCTTTTCCATTTGTACTAGCTTGATTGAAATGGAATTGAAGAATTGAAGGTATCTGAACTTTCAGGAGCACCCAATTTGAGACCAAATCTCTGAAAAGACGCAGTTGTCTAATATCCCACTTTGTGGTCAGGACCACRGTGTGATATGTTAGTGAAGAGTATGTTAAAAGTAGTGGGTATGTGAGTTTTCTGAAGTATCGTCTCCAACTGTGTACATTTAACTCCTAAACAGAGTTTGAAAAATGACTTGCAGAGAAGGTAGTTGAATTCATATACTCTTATGTGTATTATGCAGGTACTTCGATGGCAACTTGGAGAAGCTCTTTGCAGAGTGTCATGTAATTAATCCAAGCAAAAAGTCTCGAACGCGCCAGATGAACACAAGGTCATCAGCCCAGGATATGCCTTGTCAGATCTGCTACCTGAACTACCCAAACTCGGTGAGTACCTGGCAGCCAAGGCAATTTTTGAGTGATAACCACCTCTACTTTACTATCTGAAACTTCTCTGGACGCTTATGGGCACCTCCATAAGGACTGCTCCTGCAGTATTTTAAAAAGCCTTTAAAAAGAAACTGAGGTCTCATTTTTTGATTAAATCTTCTAATCTGTAGGATGTGCATTTAAAAAAAAAAAGGGGGGGGGGTGGTGGTGGGTAAAGATTCTGTTTTTTACCATAACAACCTTGTGTCTTGTGTGCTGCAGCTGATCCAAATAATATAGTGGAGACAATAGAACTATGTAGTGCTTCATGCGTTCTCTTTGAGCCTTACTTTGACAAAATAAGCTTGACAAAATTAAAAAAAACACCACCACCACCCCCAAAAACCCTAAATCTCAAACAGTGTTAGAGTACCCAGACATGGGGTTTTATTTCAAAGGAAATGATTATCCTTTCTGCAAAGACCTTTGAGGGTGCTGGGCAGCAGCGTAATGACGTTATTTAGAAGAAAGGGACCAGCAGATCAAGTGACTTTTGCGAATGTCAGACACCCATTGAGACATGCAAATAAATGATACATGAAAGAAAAAATAAAGGTGGAAAGCCTGACAGGCTAAGGGATTTACTCAAATAGAATGAAAAGATAAGAAGCTGCTTATAAATGAAGTGAATTATAGCTTGACTATTTTGGATCATTAAGTCCAGGATAAAATTAAGTGGGACTGRGGTAAAATAAAGTTGAGCTATTCGGAGAACAGAACCAATGGATAGGTCTGTCCAGTTCCTAATCATAGAGGATTAGGGTAGAAGGACTTGCTGGGGCTCTAATTCAGTCTTCTGGTTTGTGGCAAGATTGGTGACAGTGCTTCTTTTCTGTGGATACTCATAAAGTGTAAACTTTCAGATGCACTAATTGGAGATCCAGGCTGCTTCTGTGTTGCGTACAGGAAAACAACCTGCTTCATGTATCTCCTTTTAAGCCTTGTATGCTCTGACTTCCTTTTTAGAGCATATCTGCAAAGCGGAATTGTTGCTTGCTTTCTATATAGAGGTACTTAAATTTTTTGAGAGAGAGGGATTTGTCTATCTCTCTACCTTATACTAAAATGTTACTGCTTAATCATCACAGATTTTTCCATGTCAGATAGTGAGGAAGTGAAGTAATTCTGATTTAGGCTTTGCAACATTTTAAATGAAAATAGTGGAAGAACTGAGGGAAAGAATGAGTGGAGACATCTTCAGTATCTTACTATCCATCTACGGAAAAGGTCCTTTTGGAAATTTCATACTTAGGTTTGATATTCTTCATATAGTTTTTCCCTCCTTTCCTGCTTGTCGGATACCTCCTTAAAATTCCACTTAGGAAGTAAAATCTATTTAGGTTCTAGACCGACACATTTGTTTTAATACTTGCTTGTCAGCTTCTCCTTTCTGCTCTTTAGACCCCACTACATCCACTGCAAACAGTGGCAGAATAGAAGTTTATTTACTACTGCCATAGGGATAACCGTGAGTTATGTATAGAGGGCCTAAAAGGTATTGCACACAGCAGATTTCTGATTAATCTTGGTTTCTCATGAGCTCAGGTTGGAGGGGGAGGGTGTGTTGAACAGATGTTTGGAAGCCAGCTTTTGTTACTTCTAGATTTTCATAAGCTCCTATTGATGCTAAAGGCTCCTTCAAGTGGAGCTGCTGTGCTGGGAACAAAAGACCTACCACTCGTGACTGACAGGCCTTTCCTTTGGACTGCGGGGTGTATATGTTGCCTGGGAAGCAGTTTTTTGGCTGCTGGAGGGAACTCCACAAAGCATATTAATGTTTCTTCTCGGTTTTGTCGTTGGAATAGCACCTTAGAAATAGTGGTGACCCAATTATTAGGAGAGCAGTGGTTGCAGGTGAGTGGGTTGTCTCTAGCTGCTTAGTGTTGATTGAGTCAAGAGGCAACTGAAGGGAACTCTGTTTTTTTTGCCATATCCAGAAGCTGGAGCATATAGGAAGGCTAATATTTCTGATTTCTTCTGTAAAAGGCTGTAGTTGCTCTGTGTCTTAGGTGACCAGAAGCCATCTGGTTTGAAATCTGTATTGAAGCTGCTTTGGTCAATGTGAATTAGAAATTCTAGGAACGGTTATATTAAATACCTAACCTAAAATCTCAGCTTTTAAATATTTTTGCTTTGCTTAGCTTTTACTTCTTTCCCAGATGGTTTAAAAAGCCGTATTTTTTCTGAGAGCCCCTTTCAGCCTTTAGAAAGCTGGGAGTTAGAAAGTACCCTGTTAAGAGATTTTACATTGTAAAGGTACTGCAGGAGTGCAAGACTTTTGAATATTCACCTTCTCGTGGCGTCATTGCAGGTGGCAATCAGTCTGCCTTTTAAGACATGGCTAAGGGCAAATACTGAGTCTTTATAGTGACCTCTTTAGTCAGCTCAGAACAACTGTGGTTGACTCCACTAAACTGTGAGGAGGATGACTGGGAGGTTTTGGGAAACACCTGCAAAACGTAGCATGTGGTGCCCTTGTGGCAACCTGCATCCTCATGGCTTGAAAGCTTAAGCAAAATATTTTGCTCTCTCAGGGTCTCCATGAACCAGTGTCAGGTCTCAACAGTTACCAATAAAGGTTTCACCGGGAGTAAAGTGAAGACAGGAACAGAGAGGGTTATAGCTTTGCCGCCTCCTCTCTTGCATCTCTTCCTTCAGATCCCATTTGAGAGGAACGCTGCCAGGGTGAGGGTGTCTGGGAAGCTGTTGTCCAAACCGTGTGTTTGTTCTGAGGCCACGCAGATGATGTAGTCTGTTAGACTGGTACTACCATGGCTTGCTTACTGAAGTAAAGAAGGACTAAGTGAAGCTGTTATGGTAAACACATCTTGGAGAAGATGATCCCTTCTTTGATYGGGTTGGTGCTACGAGAAGAGTGGAGGCAGGTATCAAATGGCAGCATGCTGCTGCTAGTGTTTGGCGTCACTTTGACTTCTGCAAGAAAAGTAGGTGATGAGTACAGATAGGGTGAAAGTAGAGCTGTCCCCTGTGATAACGTGCTGTTTCAGAAGTGACTGTTATCCGTTGCACTTGGCAGTTGTGTATTGGTCTTTCTTGCTTGCTCCCTTGACATCTGCTGTCAGTTTAGCCAAAAATAATTGGGAACTCCCTCAAAGTAAAGAAATGAGTTGAAAGATACTCTGAACTCTCTGCAGCTTGGAAGGAAGTGTGGTGGCTGCCTTTTATATGGGCATTTAGGAAATCTTTTCACTACCTGAAATAACTGAAATCAGTCTTCACTGAAGATATGCAATTACCTATGCGTTTGGGTTTTTTTCCTGCTCTCTACTGTTTCCCTGTGAATGCCTGCTGCAGAATAACGTAGGTTCATGAAGGGATGATCCCCTTGTCCGTGCCTACTTCCCATCACATGTGGAGGAGCCCTAATTCTGGGAAACACTAGTGCCTTCTTCAACCTGGATCATGTGCTGCTGTTGATAACCCCCAGAGCTGCAGATGTCAGGGGACTTTTCTACTGTAGCCCTGCTTCTCCAGTGGACATTGTTTGGTCACAGCAGCATCTGTGGAGGATCAGAAACCTTCTCGGCTAGCTCAGTAATGGTTCAAAACTTGGAAGTGATTTTTCCTTCTGGTGGAGCTAGTGTACCTTGGCCCCAGAGCCAGCTCCCTCCTGTCTCTTTGAGCGGGATGCTGAGAGAGCACAGAACTCTGATTTTTTTGTTCCAAAGAAAGTCAAGGTTTATGTGGGTATCTCAGCTTCTACTGAACCAAATCAGGTGCTCAGGCCCACTTTCTTCTTTGCTGACTGGTCAGGTCAGATTTAACCACATCGCCGCTGGTAAGCGCAGTTTGTTGCTGGCCCGTAGCAACAGCAGGCAGACTCGAGCCTGCTGGCTGTGGCATCACAGGGTGTTTCCAAGCCTCGGGTTCAAACCTTTGCCACCTCGATGGCAGGAGTGCCGGACAAGTGGGAACCACAAAATGGCAAGGCCATGGGAAGAGCCTTCCCTGAGCAATCTGCGTGCTGCATTGAAAGGTGAACACAGCCTGACTGTACGCCAGTGTCAGGTGAACAAAACAGGCGGTAGGATGGTTGTAATCTTGAGCCTCTAATGGTTAAGGAAGTAGTTTTAGTGGAATGTTTCCTCTTCCTTAAAATTGACTCCTCTTTTTTTTAATTGACTGCATCCTGCTGCTGTTTCAGGCTGTTCTGCAGAAGATAAAGCTGCTTTCTTTCATTTATGTAGTTTCATGTAAGATTGTGGCATCTCAGGGTAAAGTTCTTGTTTTATCTTATTGGCTAAGAATAAGAAAGTTTGAAAAATTAAGTCATTAAATAGAAACCTGTGTAGTGGTATGAGTGGACTGTTTCAAATATAGTTGGTCCCTGCCCCTGGCTCTCGGGATAAAATAACTAAGATGACCTGAGGAAAAGTAATTTCATTTCAGTCTTTGCTCTTCAGTGTTTGCTTCTCCACCCTGTGTGTAATCATTCAATCCCAGGTGGTATCTTGACATACTTTGTGTAGATGATGCATACACAGATGAAGCTGTCCTTGTTGCTGTCTGCAACAGCTAATCATTATTGAATTTTATTTGGTGATTTGCACCTGCCAATTAGGATCTTTAGCCTCTTCATCTGATGAGCATCTGGGTTGCAGAGGGAAGCTTATGAGGCAAGTTGGCAAACTTGGTGCGTGCCTACTGAAAGTAGTGTGAGTGCTCATGGTTTTTATTCCTGTTGCTCAGCACTTACCCAGCGTGCAGACTATTCGCTGATAAGCTGGCTGTTCCCTGGACAAGAGGTGGTAGCTACGTTAGTGCCTGTGGGTAGCTGGTTGGTATACATTTGGGGATTTATGGGCAGCACCCGTGTGTGGGAATGAGCCAAGTAGGAGAACGTGAGGAAACAAGACAGGGTGTCATCTTAATACTGTGACCTGTTTCATGATGTTGCTTATTTTATTTATTTGTTTTTATTATTCATGTGCAAGAGTGAAACAGGGGAGAGCCGTGTTAAGCTACGTATATACTCACAAAGCAAAGATTAATTTGAATGGGCAGGCAGGATGGAAACATTGGCCACGTTTTCCTTGCTGATAGGGCTAGAGAGTAAAGTCTGACTTTGAAAGCATATTTGAAGCTGTTACAGCAATGTTCTGTGGAGTTGATGCAAAATAAATAGTAGTGTCTCAAATTTGGTGTTAGGGGATGTGATAAAATTGCAAAGCACCAAGAAGGACCAAATGATCCAGCGATTCCACGTGATAAAATGATCCAATGTCTCTTGTTCTTTGTTGTTGCAGTATTTTACTGGCCTAGAGTGTGGACACAAGTTCTGTATGCAGTGCTGGAGTGAATATTTAACTACCAAAATAATGGAGGAAGGCATGGGACAGGTAAAGTCTCAACTCACCCATGTTTTTGCAGSGAGAAATTTGTGTATAGGAGAGGAGGGGGAGAGAAAAGAGAAAATTCTTCCCTACTCAAATTAAAACAAACAAACAACGATTTTGGAGAGTAGGTTCTTTGCAGCTGCTGAATCTGAAAGGAATTCAATCTGCATGGAATTTGTGTGTGCATCTTTGCTCTGGGTGGGAAGAACCATGCTGTGCGCAGTGGCACATCTGGGCCACCGATGTGTGATGATACAGCCAACGTACTATTTTTGCTATGGGTTTTAGTGAAATCTGTGACCCTGGAATTCCTTGGGATGCAAAACAGCATAAACACTGTTCCTTTTATGACCTTTTATTTTTTTCTTCTTTTTTTAGACTATTTCATGTCCTGCTCATGGCTGTGATATCTTAGTTGATGACAATACAGTTATGTAAGTATGATGAGTTGCTACCTCCTGGCTTTCCTCTGTTTTTCTGTTTTGTTACTCATGTGTTATTCAAATGTTCTGGCTTATAAAAAGCAGCATAGAGGCTTTAAGGCAGCAGAGGGGTTGGTGTTGATTGTTTATTTTGTTACTGGTATGTCTTTTAACTTCCTGTTTAGGTCTGGAGAACCCATGCCATAGTACTTGCAGGAGAGGCTCCTTGGCTGATTTGGTCAGCATGACMATAGAATAAGCACCAGGCAGTCTTTAAAAACCCTGTTTAATTGCTTTGTGCATTTTGTTTCGTTAGATTTACTTAGGAATTTAGGACTTCCTACCTAGGTCAACCCACTGGTTCACCAAGTCCCAGAGCTATAGTTAGTGAGTCAGAGGAAGTAAGTCCTGTGTACAGTCTGTAGGAGATGTTTTATTGCCCTCTGATAGAGAGCAGATGACCCTCAAACATAAGGTTTGATTAAGCTGGTACGTAAGCCTGTGCCACTTTAAGTCACCCAGCTGGAGGTTGACTGCTCCTACATGATGGAGCAGTGAATTCCATGAGCTTCCTTCTCTTTTGTATTGGGTGATGCTATTGCATGAGTAATATCCTTCATAATCCTAAACCTTGATTAAGTCCATTTTACTTCTTCATGCTAAAAAGCATCTAAATAGAAGCTCATTCCCTGTTACCTTACTCTTCCTTCCCGAAGTCTGACTCATTCATTGATACTAATTTGCTGGTTTTGTATCACTTGCTTCCAGAGTAGTGACTTCCCATATCGCTCTGCGTTAGTGGCTGTATGTTAGTCAYAGAGAGAGTGTAGGCTGAATAGAAGTGGAAGTAGCTTAAGCGCATTCATGCCCTGTTGAGGGGTGGTTTGTAGAGTTCAGTGGGTGGAAACTGTTTTAAGAGACTCTTAATTTGGCATAGTATCTCGAGTGACTTATTTGAAATTTTTGTTTACTGGAGTCTGAACTTGACTTGTGGTGTCACACACGCTCAGCAGGGAATTTTTCGAGTACCAGGAGATTAGCCAGAACCAATTGAGAACTTGACTTCACTTATCCGATGTACACTTTACACTGAAAACTTCTTCACAGTCCATAAAGTTGTGCTCTTGGTTACATCCGTTTCTGAATAAGCTGTTCTCTTGTATCTCCTCGGATAATGCCCATAAAGTAGGTTAGCTGAAGGTTTTGAAATCAGTGGAGGCAGTGGTGGTAACAGGGGAAGGATGGAGGAAGAGAGGAGCAGTACTGGCGTTTGCTGCTGCTGCTGCTTGATACGTAGGGGTGCGTCTCACCGCCCCTGCCTTTTGCTTTGTGGTTTATAGAGCAGGGAGCTCTGGGGTGAACCGGTGCAGTCTTCACATCTGATTAGGTGCTGTGAGCTTCCCCCATACCTACAGATGGCCAGGATAGCTGGGGCTTGTGGTGGCAAAATGACATCTGTGGGAGGAGAGGGGTATTTTCTCTAAAACAGCAGTGCTTTACTTGAATGGAAAAGGTGGTGATCTGAAGCAATCTTGTGAGTTGGCATGAATAAAAATACAAGTAATCCACCTGGGAAGTTCCACCCTCCCATGTGCTTAACTTTCTCTTTTTTAGCTCCTTTCCTTTTTACAAAGTCTCCAGCTCTAGTTTTCCAAGCTATACAGTACATAAATTTAACATGTAATGTACAGAGACTTTAGTTTCTTTATCCATCAGAAAACCGAGTAGATTATCCAAGCTTGTAATTTGCTCCCTTTTTGATGCTTGCTCTCAATAAGGCAGTATATCTCCAAGTTGCATTATTTCCATACGAGTCCAAACTCGGCAATTAAGATGGCTTTCCTGGATCTGTGAGTATTTAGCTAGCTTGTTGTCGGTTTTCCTACCGCACTTGGTACTGTTGAGCTTAAGCAGGAGGGTAGAAGAGAGGGTCTCTTTCAGATCTTTCAAGACCTTCAGACTGGCTGAAGGTAATCTGTTTCTATCCCTTGTTCACCCTTGCTAATGCTGATGGTAATTGCTTTAACCTACATGCAAAGCTGTTGATTTCATTAATAAGCAAGGCAGGCTGCCTTCAGGATGGGTGTCTTAACAGCCGCCGCTGTCAGGCGGCCGCAGTCTGGCAGTAGCCCGTAAGACTCAACCCCCTCGGTGGGAATGGACAAATCTGGGGTTCGCTTAGGGGAAGGCAGATGAGTGCTGCCTTATTCTGAATCATTCTTTGTATAGGTGCAAATAATGCTGCTGTGGCACCTAAACTTCAGGATACTGCAAGGTCCTGACCTTACTATGAGTAAGAAGTAATAAGAAATAATTGCTATGGGAGGGTGTTTGAACCTTTGTAGTTCACCCATTTATGCCTTTGAGGAGTTTGCATTATCGAAGTGGAACAAAAGTGGAACAATTCACCGTCTTCCATCTTTGCATGAAGCTCTGAGGTGCTTCTGAAAACGTGTCAGTGTGTAGTACTTTTTCCTGAACTTGGTTGCCGGAGGAGATCAGGGGATAATGTTTTTTGCAAGCAGTTTGCTTTTGCAGCCTGGCTACTTTGAGGTCAGTTCTCCCTCTACGCCTTGGCTCATGCAGGAGCGAAGCCCCGAGGGTAGTCTGCCGGCCCTGGGAACGGAGGTCGTCTCTTGATTTGTCTGGTTCCGTTTTGCTGGTTGTCAGAAGACAATAAAACTCCAGCAAAGTTCTTAAAGATCTTTCCCTAAATGGCGCTGGGGAGGTGCTGTGGAGCCTAGTAGCCTAGAGCAGGTGAGGCTGCTCATACGGACTGTTCAGAGAGTWTGGCCAGCAAAACCAGTGGACAGTGCACTAGGAGTGCTCTGGGCAGATAAGACATTACTCCTTATTTAAATTCTAGTCTCCGATATATATATATAATACTGGAAATTCTATATGTGACGTATATTATGGCTGGAAGCTAGGCATGGAGTAAGAAAGTGAGGTTTATAATCCATATTACAAATATTTATTTATTTATTTATTTATTTGCGTTCTTTAACAGTTCTGTTCTGAAATTGTGGGCTTGCCATGGACGTGGGCCATGATAAGATGCTTTGACAGTGCTAAAATAAAATGAATAGACTGGGAATTTGCTTGTCACGTGCTTGTGTAATAACCAGCATGTCGTTTGTTGAAGCTCCCCAGACCGCTAAAGGCTAGAATTTCTGTGGCGCTGCATGGTCACATGCACTGTGCTTTAATGAATGTTGGCGTAATAACATGCAAGAGTGTATTTGATTCTGGCCATACCTTGAAACGGATAGTGTATTGATTTCAATATTTATATGTGATATGGCCTGTATAAAGCTGTATTGCATGGTCTTATTTAAAACAAAACTGCTGCAAAATGCATACTAGTCCAGCTTTATACTGTGAGGTTTTTTTATGTGTGTATGTGTGTGTGTATATATATATAWAAATAAAATCTGTCTGTATACACACACATATATGTACATRTATGCACACACACTTTATATATGTGTGTGTATGTGTGTATATAAAAAGTGCATACATATTTGCATGCAGAGGACATTTCGATCATAACTGAAAAATGTGTAATAGTGTTCATCAGTACATAATTAAACCATTTAGAATGCATCTGGCATTAACAGTCCGCAAATGCCAGCTGGATCGGTGTGTGCGGGAGAAAAGTGGTCGCCATGCTTTTAAAGGCGTCCCATCTGTCTAGATTTCTCCTGCTCTCTYGCTTCTGAGCAAGTTTGTTACCGCATGGAATGACTTAATTTAAAATTAAAGTCAGTGTTGTGTACACCCTGTATGATGTTGCATTTAAATCAACTTTTTTTTATGCTAACTATAAGAGAGAAAATCGACATTAACTTCTAAGCTGATGAACTGTAGCATTCCGCTGAAATCCAGCTAACACTAGGTCTACCAGAGTTATTAACACCACAACAGTTGTTCTGAAGCTTTTAAAAGAGGTTTGCTAAATGTGCATATTTAAAGTGAATGAACTAATGAAACTGTTTCCTCTGTTTCTTGGACTCTTCAAGAAAGTGTTTAAAACAAACAAACCCCAAAGCAGCAGGTTCAGCTTTCTTGAATTGAATTTTTTTTTTAATGCAATTGAACTTGGAATTGGAAGTTAAATGCAACATTTGTAGGTGTAACAAAAGTATAATAAATAAATAGAGAACAGGTGAGTAAAAAAAGTACCTGCAAGCATAGAAGGAAAATATCAAAATCATTTGTCTGTCCTAACTACTTGGCTATTTGTGGAAAAAGTGGATTTTCTGCTACAATAATTTTTCCATATTCTTCCCTTCCACAGGCGTCTGATCACAGATTCGAAGGTTAAATTAAAGTACCAGCATTTAATAACCAATAGTTTTGTAGAGGTGAGTTTGTATTTGAAATTTTTAATAGCTTCCAGGGTTTTTCTTGCACATGCACCAAACCAGAGAAGTGAGGCTTGTTTATAACTTTAGAGCAAATTGTCTCTTGTGTAGTCTATAATCAAATGTAACTACAAGTTAGAGGCTTTGCAGGGGATGTTTTATAGCCCATTTAGTTATTTGTGTAGCTGTAGGGAAACATTAAAAAAAAAAATCTGCAGAACACCTGGAGACCTATTATGTTCTTGGAAGCAAAAGATATGGTGAGATTACTTAGTGATATGGGAAACAGTTGTGGATGAGAATGCAGGAGGTGCTCAATATGCAAGTTCTGAGAAACACTTAATACCTACAGTCCTTGCATGAATGTTATCTGGGATGCTTCAGACTCAGACCAGGAAACATTATAAACAAGAATATGCCTTAAACATTTGCCTTTTGAAGCAAAATTGTAAAATCGGTTTTAGCAAAGTACTAATAGCTTCAGAACTTCAAAATAAAAATAAACTTAGAAGGTGCTTTGGAAGGTTGTCTGCTGTCCCCGTTTCCCTATTGTACGTGTTTAGATTCACCATAGAGCCTAGTATGTAGGTTGTTACTGGAATCAAACCTTCACAAAAAAAGGTTTGAGGTGAAACACTGGAGATAAACACTTCTTGCAGACCAAAAGACTGTCAAAAGTCTAGCAATTCAGACCTGCCTGTGGTCATGGTAAAACACCAGCAGGCAACAAAATGATCTTCAAGGGGTATGAGAAAACTGCTTTTAAAAGTTAGTAACTGGGCTTGGTTGCAAGTGGCGATTCGGAAAGGCTGTGGCCGCAGTGGAACAGAGATAGCTAGTTGCATACAGCTTTAGCAGATACTTTTTCAATGGAAAGCTTTGTAGCTTCATCTTGCTCAAATATATTCTCTGGGTGAGCTACAAGGTCATCAGAAGTGTTCATGCTCCTCCTCCTTATTCCTAGAGGAGACCATTTGACATTGAAGAGTTGACTATGTTATTCCTGCTTTCCTGAAGCAGTAAGAAAGTAAATGCTTAGAATAAGGAGACAGCACTTTTTGTACAGTAGACTGGTAAGACAGGAAGAAGTTTAACTGAAGATAGTGGTTAAAAGGATGAAAAAGTGAAGAGCAAACTCCTTGTGCAGCATCTTTTTGCTACTATGGTTTCTCTTGCTTTATTTCCTAGTGTAATCGACTGTTAAAATGGTGTCCTGCCCCAGACTGCCACCACGTTGTTAAAGTCCAATATCCTGATGCTAAGCCCGTTCGCTGCAAATGTGGACGTCAGTTTTGGTAAGAACAATCAAGTAAAAGAATTTGGTGTTGCTTTTCACTTAACGCTTTGAATGTGTATTAGTATGCATTTTATAAGTTTATATTGGGATGTTGCTTTAAATGGTGTGGGAAGCATGGGGATGGGGTGGCCTTTACAAGAAGGTAATAAATCTGCTGGGTCCTTCAGCTGGACACGTACTCCTCTGTCTCCCTGAATGTGTAAAACGAGCCTTTCACATGCATTGTCACCTCCGACGAAACCAATTATAAATGGGGAGAAAACTCCAGGGGTTACTTTTGTCAGCTGATAAATTCTCTTAAAGAAATGTTTGAGCTCATTTTCAATGAACAGTACCTGTGCAACACACTGTCCTTAGCTGTTGCATTTTCTTGAGTGTTTTGTCAATGATGTGTGAAATAATATCTAGACTTGGAAAATGTATTCGTAAATACTGGCATTTCACTTGAAAATGGTAAGCTGGAATTAGGAGCAGCTGGCTGTGAAGGCCATCACTGTGTAGCTGTTGCCTTCTCTGTGTCTCAGGGCCTCATCTAACATAGAGGCAGGCCTGGCTTTTGCTGGCAGAGGGCCCATAGCTGAACTGGTGGTTTCAGATTAGGTGAGGTTCTTGACACACTTCTTGAATTCTTGAAGGCACTGTAGAGAATCAAAGTGTATTTAGGTATCTACTTAGGACTGGCCACGCTCTTTCAGTAGAACAACCCAGAAGGAGACTTCCACATTGTTAATTTAGTTACAGTCATCTACCTTACTCACTAATTTCTCCTTTCTTTCACTTACAGCTTTAACTGCGGTGAAAATTGGCATGATCCTGTTAAATGCAAGGTGAGCATGTCTAAGTTCTTATCTAAATACACGACTTTGAACAGTGTAAAGTCAAGCTATGTGCAAAATACCTGGCAATGTAGCACAAGCTTTGTAGCTGTTCACATCCAGAAGGATAGCGGCTCACCTATTTGGATCATAGCATGAGAGGAAGCAGCCAAATCGTACTGGATGCTGTCAGTGGTTGACCTCAAAGTCTGCCTTTGCGAAGGCACAGCAACTCAGCCACATGGAGAAACGTCTGGAGGAGGAGGTTGTGACCCTCCGAAGAATAATCAGGTGGCTTCAGAAATGAATGCTTCACTTCACGAAGAGTGTTCCTATAATTGCAGTGTTTCCGTAGGTGTTCAGTGCTTCAGCAGGCTCGTGATTTGTAGTGCTGAAGTAATGAATTTGGGCCTGGTTCTAGGAGCTGCTGCCATGCAGTGATTTCTGGAACTGGGCTGTTTTTTTTTTTTTTTTTTTTTTCATGGAAGTGTCAGAAGCTGTGGCCAAACCTGGGATTCTGTGCGCTAGGCCTTGCGCAGAGCTTACAGACACACTTGTTTCATGCCTTGAGGACAGAGCAGTCTGCATTTCTAGTGACGAACACACAAAAAAGCTACTTGGGGAGGGGAAGAGGAAACCTCAGCAAAGGTTTTGCATGGTTTTATTATAGTGTTTATAACAGATGTGGTTAGTTTATTATCTAACAGGTGCAAGCAGTCTTTTGCTTTTGCAGCTTGCATCCATTTGATGTTGCCATGTTCTCTCTAGAAAAAAACCGTAAGGTGGACAGTGTGGGCCTGAGTGGGCATTTTCAAACAACCTTAGTGCATCTCAAATGGCTGAAGTCTGAGAATGCACAATATAAATGGACTTAGTTTTCCAAAGATTTAGATTAATGGAAATTTTTCTTATTGGTGCACTTCCCCCAACCTCCCTTCCCTCTGCTGTGGTTAGGACTTTGGAGAAGTCTTATGAAATAGTTTAGTCAATTCTTTCCTGTTTAGCCTTTCCTTAGAAGAGCTTTTTTTTTTTCTTTCTTTTCCTCTTTTCTTCATGTTTTGGGTTAACAGTTTCACCTTTCAAAAAGTGAATGTAGTTGTCTTAATTCTTTGGAGGTGAAAATAGTCTTTATGCAACTTAAATGCAACGTTTGAGACATTGTAACCCTAAGGAAAAATTTATGATATGGCTTGATGTAAAAGCTAGCCAGCACAGAGGGTCTGGCTGCAATTTTGGCTGATTTTCACTGTTATTACTGAAGTGTTTGTGCTGAGTGGTCCTGCTAGCTGGATCAGGATGGTGCTGCAGGAAATATCTGTGACTAAATTAACTTGGACTCCTCTCCAACCCCCTCCCCTCACCCCTGCCCTCCCCAGATTCACTGAAAAATAATTCCTAAAAGATAGGGTTTAGGAATAGTGCTAATTGCATAGACCTCTGATCCTATATACTCTTCTGGCATGTGTCTATAGAGAACAGACTTTTATTCACCATAGGAAGCTTCGTGAAGTTAGAGATCATCCCACCTTGCTGTGGCAGCATTCAGTTCGCATGTGATTGTGGGTTCCTTAACATTACCTTAATATAAGCAACTATCTTGGAAACCCCTAAAGTTCCTCTATTTAAAAGCAACTCTTTTCATTTTTTTTTCTAACAGTGGTTAAAGAAATGGATTAAGAAGTGTGATGATGACAGTGAAACTTCTAATTGGATTGCAGCAAACACAAAGGTGAGGGTTTTTTTTCTCGTATTTTATATAGACTATCAGATGAAAAGAGGAACGTCAACCTAATTCCTTGGCACTAGGACTACTTTTTTCTTTTGCATGTCATTAGTTAACAGCAAGTATAAAAATCTACAGTAGACTGAAGTACTCTTGTTTAAAGTGCAAATAGCTGCTACTGCCTAGAATCAGGTGGGGTTCTTCAGGGGAAGTGGAGTTTGTTTTGGTAAGAAAGAGTTAATCAGAGACCCAAGGGAAGCTCAAGTTTTGAGTCTTGGGGCCTCCTGTCTGGTGCTGAAGGCTTCCCTAAGCAAATCTGTGCTTGACTCCAAGTGTGTGAAACGTGTTAACACCCCCTGTGGCTCGATTTGGCTGTGATAATTTACATCTGCCTTTAAATCCCCTGGGTTTGCCTTTTTAGGAGGCGTTCATTTCCGCTGGGCAGGATTCCAGATCGAGCCTGGCAGAACAGCTGTTAAGATTTTATTATGTAAATGCCTTGGTTCCAGCTAGCCCAACTTTGCCTGAAACTTCAGCGGCGCCCGTGTGTGTTCGATTTGGGAAGAGCAAAACCGACGGCTGGCAGGGCGGCCAGAAAACAAAGCAAGCAGATGCCATGGGGAGGCTGAGGAGCGGACCTGGGCCTCCCGATTGCCAAGTCGGGAGGGTGGAAGAAGGTGGGGAGGGCGTGAGGAAACGGCCGCTTTGTTTTCTTAGCTCCGTTGTGTAACTAGTTAATGGCATTGTTTGCTGCGGAGCTGCTGCTTTCTGGGGCTCGCTGTGTGCTTTTCATTGAACTGGAACGTTGCATTATGGTGAAAGCAGAAACACCCGGCGCACTGAAATGCACAGTTAAAAGCACGCTGAAATTGTCATCTCAGCTGCTTCTTTCTGTTCCGTGGACTGAGGCTTGTGTGGCCTCTGCTTGGAGGCTGAACATTACTTGGTTTTTCTGAGGTGGGTGGGTTCAGAGACGTGTTGTAGCTCACGAACGCAACCAAATTTGTTCAAAGTTCTCTTGGTCTTCAGATATTGCCTGTAGTAAACCTGAGGAAGAGTAGCCGAATAGTTTGGAAAGGCTGGATGTAAGCACATGCAAAGCAGCTTTCAGCCTAGGGTACCAAGTATTTGGGACAGCAAAATTGCTGCAGCCCCACTGCCTATTTTGCCTGTGCCACTGCCCTAGGCAGCCGGATGAGGTGCTGCTGCCCTCAAGGAGGATATCGGTGATGGCCTTAGGGCTCTCCATCTTCTATTTGCCCCTACGTTGGCRTGTGCCGATAAAGACCAGGGTCTGAGCTCTCTACCTGAGGGTGCAAAAGTTAGTTTTCCCCATTCTTCTGGGGAGCCCTGGGCTTGCTAGGTTTTGTCCTGGTTAGATATTAAGCTCTATACTGGGTTCTGTGCTTCTTAAAAGGATGGACCCATGTGTTATTGTAGATCAGACGTGGATAACGTGCCAGCAATGCTGCCTACTGGAAATAGTAAATGGCTTGTCCCTTTTCAGACAGGGAAGTAGGGTTTTCGGCAGCTTGCTTGCCCAAAGCTTTAAGCATGGACAGAACTACTGTTGTCAAGATGGTCACCCTGTTTTTAACCAGGATCTAGAATTTGTCAGCTAGGAGCCATGCTAGTGGTTGGGCCGCTATTTAAAATGCAGCTCAGACTGTCAGAAATAGGCTTGAATAGCAGGAGCAAGAAGTTTTTGTGGGAAACACCCATCCAGAGGATGATGAGGTGGGGAAGCAAGAGCATGGTGTAGCCACGCTGGCGTCAGCCCAGCTAATCTGTTAGTTCCTGTAGTCTTGTGTCAGCAGGAGCAAGAGCTGTTGTCCTTGAACATCCCTGTCTAAGCTGCTTCCTCTAATGCTGCGTGAGACTCCTACGGCAAGAAAGTACTTTGGAGCCCAGGCTATACAAAAGAAACAAGGCAAAAAAAAAAAAAAAAGGGTAATTACACCAGACATTTGAGCAAACCGACTGTTATGGAGTCTTACGCTATCCATATCAGTTGAATTAACTAAAAGACAATATTGCACCACTTCTCTCTCTCTCTCTTGGAACTGATGCTAGATTCACTGGAGGGGAAGGTTGGCAGGAAACGTAACCCACCCCTCTGATGATCTCTGCCTTCTCATGGGCAGTGAAGATGTGGAAGACGGTAATTTCACACTGCTGTAATGATTAAGTGCGAGCGGGGCTGGTTGTTGGAACATGTGTAATTGGAGCTTCGCAGCCTCCGGAGGACGAGACTGGCCCAGCGCGGCGGGGCTGCCAGCCACCACCTTCTCTTGTCTGAACCGCCTGCTGGCCGCTGGCCAAACGCTCGGAGAAATCCAAGCGCCTGTCTGACAGTGACACAGTTCGACTGCTGTTCAGAAGGGAACCAAATATTTGTACAGCTCGGGG
>NW_020449085.1:1345268-1423989 GCF_003343035.1 Apteryx rowi
GAATCCTTTCCTGCCGTAGCATGAGGCTGTAGCAATGCACTGGGCTGTGAATTGCCCAGCTGAGGTGCAGGCATGTCTGTCCTTCCTCTCTCTGTCTCTCTGCACTGCTTCTAGCAGCAAAGCAGGTCGGTCATGTTTGGGGAGGGCAGGCTTTTGCCCCCACAGCTATTTGCTTCAGTGCATGCAAGTCCGAGCCCTAAAACTGTGTTTGATTGATCCAAAAGCACCTAGACGGGAACTGAATCCCATCGGACTTCAAATCCCCATTTGCAGTGGGAAAGCCCTTTTCCAAGTAATTCACTTGTCATTGCTGCCACGTTTCCGTTGCTGCTGCCGTTCCCAGCAGGTTCTAGCTTCTCCAAAATGCTTTCTCTAGTCCTCCGAGTGTGACACTGAGCTGCAGTCTTGTCCCATGGGGCCTGTGTTCAGGGAGGAAAATTTCCTATCTTACCGGGATCAAGATGTAGGAGAAAAATACCAGTCTTCCTGGAACGTGTGCTTGAACTCTTGGTAATCCTTTGCAACAGGAGAATGAGGTAAATTTGTTCCAGCTTGCCCTGAGACAGCCTAGGAAAGGAAAACGAGGCAATTGCTGTATGAGAGGATAGAAAAGTGAAACCCAACAAACCAGAGTGCTGTGATACATTTTTTTGATGAATTATATAGAGCTGTCTGAATGAAATACGGTGAGATTTGAGTAGTGACTTTGTGGTCTCCTGTATAAGAGAAAAAATTTATTTCAGGTTCATTTACTTGCACTTGGGAGATCGCTGTGCTAGATTTCTTTTCCTGCTTGTAGAAAACAGTTTTTGGAACAGACAGTGGAGTAGATGGTCTTTGACCTAAAATAAGCTACTTCTGAGTATGTGAATTCAGTTTCACTAAATCGGTTTAAATTTGGGATAAGCCAATACAAGTTCTGCATCAAGACTTTAATTCTCGATCTTTCTTTTAGGGAAGGGTTGAATAGTTCAGGGCTTTGCATGCTGCTTCGTTTCTCGGTTTGTTGTGCATACCTGGTTTGTAACTTGTTCCTTTCTTCTTGAAATAAACTGGGCAGATTTCTGGTGTCATTGGCTTCATGTGGCTTTGAGTAAAGAAACCGCGCACATCGGTTACTTCTGTTAAGTGGACTTTCAAAGGATTGGGGAGGGGGGACCCAAACCCTCAAAACCAGAAAACTTGGATTTGTGCATTTATTTTTGGTTTTCTTAAGGTGCATCAGGGCTGCCAGAAAGGAGCCTAAAAGGAGAAGAAAATGAAAAAACGGTTTCAAACCTGAGTTTCAGCGATGTTAATCTTTCTGCATCTTTGAATTCTAAAGAAAGAAGGAAAGGGATATGGGATCTTAACTGTGCCTGTCTTCACCCAAGGCAGTGTTTTCTGTTGAAGTTAAATTGGTGTTAATGAAAGTTGCTCATCTGATACTAAAAATGCATCTGCTTTACCATTTTTGGCTCCTGGCATGTCACCATCTCATTATCTTCCAGGCTAGACAGGACTTGAACGTCTGCTGTACAGAACAAGCAGATCGATTCTCCCCCCTCCCAAAAATAACAAAAGCTATTGGGCATTTTACCCCTCAAAGCAAGACGGAACGGCATGAACCCAGTTCTGTGCCTTTTCAGGTCCCTTTTGAATGTCTGAACGTGTATTCCCTCCGTACTCTCTGAAAGTACTACGCTTGTTCTAACACATGGAGATTCTGGCATCCCAGTAGATCCTCCAGCACTCAGCTTTGCTCTGTTTCTCACCGCTGCAGTTCAGGGCCAGAACCGTGAACGGTGACTTTCCCAAGATGCGGAGCTGCCATCTTTCCTTTCAGATGAGCGAATGCTTGAAATATCCCCTTTTGCTCAATGATTCTAGGTGTTGTCTCTGTATACTATTTTGCAGTAACTGTAGCTGAGTTCAGTTTCAGACCTAGCTTCAGTTTAGGGCAGGGTGTAGGTGAAGGCATCACTGTGAATATGGCTGCTACGCTGGTGTACCCCGGTTGTCTCTGGGAGTCCCGGAGAGGACTAAGCTGTTTCACCTGCCCTGAAACACAAAAGTGTTTCTGTTTTATCCTTCTATTCATAGAACAACAGCTGAGGTTTAAGGTGTTTTGTGTACACGCAGCCTTTTATGACAAAATAGGGATTGTTCTCTTTTGCCAGGTTTGCCCGGGCTTTTGTTTCAAAGCGCAGTGTGTAAGCACAACAGCGATTTGTTTGGAGTGGAACAATGTTAATGAGGTCACTTCTGCATTGTGGCCTGATAGATAATGTACAGAATAATCTACTCATTTAGTAATTTGATTTGCTGGCTATTATGTTGTTTGCATGGCCATAATTCTCAATAAAATCTTTCTTCCCTATCCTCCTTAATCTATAAATCCCTCTTAGTTACTACGTTAGTGGTTTGAATAGTTGCTACTTTTTTTTTCCTGCTGATATTCAGCGTTTCTTTAATATGTTCTTCTCATGGCTTTTTCTTAGTCTTTAGTAATAGTTGACTTATGTACTTTTACACAACTTCATGGGTCTGTATAGTTTACTGAGTAATCTGTCTTCCTTGTGCTTTGCTTGCTGGAGTACAGAAATTTCAAAAGAATGGCATTCCCTTTAATGCAAGGGCTGTAATTAGGGTCTTTTTGTTCTCGTTTGCATCCCAGTGCTGCCTAGAAGCTGTAATCACCATTCAGTTTTGAGACACTGAAGAGCTTAGTTTTGTCCTGAAATACACGAAGGCAGAATTTCAGTGCTCATAACTGAACGTTGCTGCAGATGATGATGGCCCCACAAGTGGCGTGGAAGTGTCCCACTGTGCCTCTCCAGGTGGGCAGGTTGTCTGGGCACTACTTCTCCATTATTCCAGTTGTGGGATTTTCCTGAGCAGGAGTGATCACTCCAGCTGTTTTTTGATTTAGCTGTGTCTTCTGGTGGGGGAGACAAATGTAGGCATCTAATCAGATGAGACGTGTTTAAAAGAAACTGCGCAACTCTGCTGCCACCATCTTCTCTTGGAAAACCATTCGTGACTGTGTTCCCCAGGATCAGTGTTTGAGTGACAGCAGAGCTGAAACATAGTGCGTGAAAGGGATGCAATGACACTCTTGCATGGAAAACACACCCTAGTTGATGAGCTAACCAAGCTGTGATCTACCCACACAGTTGAGAAGGGTATTGATGTGATAAACTTAAATTTAAACCCTGATGTTTTTGTGCAGGATTGGGGAAGAGAGGAGGGCTGCTTGGGAAAGGAAAGTAGTTATTGTACTGGGCACTGCATTGGAAGGAGAGATCATTTTTAACTCCAAAGTTCACAAAACTAGATTGACTATTTGGGAACAACCTTACCTAGCTGGATAACCATCCTGTAGAGAACCCAGCGGAACATCTTGATGTTGTSTCTCTGACTGGTGTTGTCTGCCTGAGTGGCCTTCAAGGGAGCTACTCTGCTTCATTTACTCCGTTTGTAGTTGGAGAAATGCTGTGTGGTGGGGAGGAAAGCAGAGCAGGCTGAATCCATCCCCTTGTGTGCTTGCTTGCTGCTTGAAGAACTGATCAGAGTAACCAACCCAGCCAAAAAACCCTGAACCAGAAGGAATAACCAGCCAGCTAGCATGCAGTGTACTAGCAAAGCATGAGGACAGAAGGGGAGGGGTGACTGCAGAAAGAAACATTCATCAAACTTCTAGAGTAGTTTGGTTGCAGATCTGGGGAATCTTATTTACAAGACCAGCCCAGTTTTCTGGTTTGAAACTGAGATTTGGCCCTCTTACTCAAGACGAGCCCTAGGGAGTGTCGGCTTGCAACGGGTAGGTAGGACGGGAGCGCTGCCGTCATCTCCTGGCTGAATAGCTGGGAGGGAATGCTGGAGGGCAGTGCTCTCCAGACAGGCGCAGTAAGCGTACCGGCTTCTTTGAAAGGAAGGACTAGACCTTTGCTCAGGAAAACCTAGCTGGTTGTGTAGGATGTCACTCGTTTCTGCCCAGTCCTTAACCCTTCTTCTTCAGGAGCAGGCAGTTGGACCAAAGTAAGACTTCGAAGAGAAACAAATGATGCTAGTACTCAAGTGGATCTCTCTGCTGTAGCTGGGGAGAATTGTGAAATGTTTTGGGTTGGGAGGGACCCCTGGGTGTCCTCTTGTTCAGCTCCTTGGCTCAAAGCAAGGCTAACTTCAAAGTCAGGTCAGGTGGCTGCAGTGAGACTTGGTTTTCATTACTTCAGGTTTGCAAATTTGCAGTCACCAGGAAGCAAAAGTAGCTGAAAGAACTTTTTTTTAAATTAACACTTGGCCAAAAAGAGGCCACAGTTTCTCATGTTTACTTCTTCCCCCTTGTCACTTTTCCCTCATAACCTGCTTTGCCTTACTGCAAACCTCCAACCCTACTCCCAGTGAGAAAGGCTGTGTCTGACATCTGGAGACCACACTGGTCTTTTGCACCTCCTGAGCTATTTCTGAATATTTCTTGGTGTGCAAATTCTACAACTTTTTATATTACAAATACTAAAACTTGTATGAAAATGTATCTTATGATGATACCTGGGGTACTTGGAGTAGATGCAGTACAGTATGCTGGATTGTAAAAGCAGCAGTTATATACTGGTAGAGAATGTTGGTTTCTTTCTTCAGTGGGTGTATGTGTGTATTGAATGCTGGTATTGTACTCTTGATTTCTTCTCTGCAAAGTAAAAGGTAAAGACGTGCTCCTAATTGGAGGTGGGGTATTTTGTATTCTTCTGGCACAAGAGCTGCAGCTGGCTTTATAAGGGAGGATTACTGAGTTCTACCAGTTCTTTGGCTTGTGTTGAGTATCACCTTGTAGATAAAACTGTGGTTTTTGCAAAAACTTCACATTTGTATAAACTGCTGTTCCTTTTGGAAGGTGCTTTGCTTGCCCCTTCCTTGCGTGGCTGTGTGGTGAGCTGGACTGAGAACTGATCTGTGCTAAAATGCATTTTCTGTACTTGTTGGTTCGTTTAACCTTGAGTTCTTTGGCCCAGGTTTGGTGCAGCTGCACTCACTCTGTGCTTTGGGTTGTTGGTGCAAGAGAGGTGCCACAGGGACAGGAACAAGTGGTAGAAGGGTGTTGGACTGGCTTCCTTTGCTAGTAGAGTCAGCTTAGGCTGTTTTTGCCATTTCAGCTTTGTGTGCTTATTGGGGTACTAGGGGAATACTTATTTTTTTGATGTTCTACATGGGGTATCCAGCTGAATATCAAGTTATGAAATGGCCGCATGCTGCAGGTGCATGAGAATGATATTGGTGTTAGGGAGAGCTTTGGAGAATAGTTTCCGTGTGCAGTGCTGCTCTTTGATATCCTCACACTCGGCGAAGACTTCATACCTAAAAAAGGAAGCCCCACGTGGGCTCTTGTAGAAGAGTCTTCAGTGAGGTGTCACATGAAGAGGAAAAGAGGAGCCTGACAACAAACGTGGAAATGCCCCAGGAGAAGTGTCTTTTTAGTTGACAGAAGCTTCTTTGAAGCACAATAAACTTCTGTTGTGAGTTTTCAGATACTTTTTAGATGACATTTTACAACTGCAGGTGTCTCAGATTGATAACAGCATGATATCAGCACACAGTTATGCTTTAAGTTTGTGCTGAAATGGACCAAATACTTGACTGTGAAGAAAGACAGATGCCTTCCCCTGGGCTGTTATGGACCATCAGTGCTACTGTAATTTTGGAGACGGTCATAAAATCACCCATCCAGTGTACCACTAGGAATGTATGGTAGCTACATATATAAAATGAGTTATTCCTTGGGTTGTGGTGGTGGTGTTGTTTGTTTGTTGTTTTGGGGGGGGGGGTTGCTACCCAGCTGTTCTGAGTTTGGAAGTATTTTAAGGTCTGGCTTGGAAAAGGATCTTGATGATCAAAGGGACAAAGTAAATCATGCCTTTCACTTGACATGCGATTCCTTACTGCTGTGGGGACCCTTCTAAGTTCGTAAGACGGTTAGGTGTCCCGCTCTTCCATTTTCCAAATCATGTCTTGCTTTCCATGTTAACGGTAATCCGTGCCCTGTTACCAGGAATGCCCGAAATGCCACGTGACCATCGAGAAGGATGGGGGCTGCAATCACATGGTCTGTCGGAACCAGAACTGCAAAGCTGAGTTCTGCTGGGTGTGCCTGGGCCCCTGGGAGCCCCATGGATCTGCCTGGTGAGTTTGGGACTATGCCTTGCTGGAAGGCAAGGAAGTGGTAATGCCCACAGCATCCGTTTGCACTAAAATCTGTGGATTCGCTCTCCCCATTACAGGTACAACTGTAATCGCTACAACGAGGATGATGCAAAGGCAGCAAGGGATGCACAGGAGGTGAGTCCATAACCTTTGGTGGGTAAGGGAGATCACCGATCCTGTGGCATGCTTTCGGGCTTTCCATAAACCTATAAATCAGCCCTGCGGAATTTCCTGGATTTGGGCAGAAATCCAGAAGGCAGTTAAGTTCCGCAGCAGCTTTGGACTCTTGCTTTGTGCCAAAGAAAATGTTCAAAGTCACTTTAACMCAATTTAAAGAACACATTAACTCAGTTGTTATCTGTCATGCTGTCTTGCCTGTTTTATAACAGCTCTTCACATGAAGTCATCGTAATGCTGTGGGTCTAAGGCATCAACCCCGAGGTCCCTTGTAAAATGCTCTTTACTGCAAAGTTCTTGATGCTAATCCTGAGGTGCTTTTAAGCACGACATACCTTCTGAATGTAAATATAATAGACTTCAGTTGTTCCAATAACAGTTCTTGGAAGCCTGACATAAGTAGAAATTGTGGGTGAAGTTGCAGTTGCATTAAACTGTTTTGTGAATATGGATAGCACAGGCAAAACCCTTTTAATGGGGAGGGCTTGCATGCTGTGTGCTGCAGGTTGCAGCAGTCCATATCCTGCACCTTTGTCAAAGTGCTGTGATAGCCAAAACCCAAAACATTTCCAGCAGCCCCTTCTCTGGCAGATAGGTGTGACTTGGATTGAGATTTTGTGCATCCATGCTGTACAAGTTTAACCGTGCACATGTCGTCATTTTTTCAGCTGATCTGTTAGTGAAAAGAAAATAAGATTAATGGCTGTGTACTGAGTCATCTTGGTTCTCTTGTACTACTTAACACATGGCATCTTTCCCCTGCTCTGTAATCAGCGTGGCCTAGGCAACCTAGGGTTGCCCTCTTAATACAAGCACGATCATTTTTTACTTAGAATTCCTTATAAGCTGAAAAAAAGAAAAGCTGCTTCTTACTGTTTGTCACGACACCGGAAGCATTTATGTCCTGTAATTGGAGATGGGAGGCTGAAAATAAAACCAATCAGACTTTAGCAGCGTGATTCTACTTATTTTCAAGGCTGGGAATGAGAATGGCAGAGCTGTGCCAGGAAGTTCCCTGCGTGGTAGTGAGCTGCAGCAGGTCTGGCCTCTTGTTTCTGCACGCTATCGGGGTTAACAGTGCTGTGCAAAGTGGCGCCATCTGAATCTGGCCAGTGTGAGAGGAGAGGAAACACCGTTGGAAAGGAAGCTCGTTCTCAGGGGCAGGAAGAGCCTCGTGAAGGGTTTACTTCTCTTGCAGTCATTACTTTGTTTTAACTATTTGTTCTCTTTTTTCCCTAATGGGAATTAACACAGCGATCCAGAGCAGCCCTGCAGAGGTACCTGTTCTACTGCAACCGCTATATGAACCACATGCAGAGCCTGCGCTTCGAGCACAAGCTCTATGCTCAGGTGAAGCAGAAAATGGAGGAGATGCAGCAGCACAATATGTCGTGGATCGAGGTGCAGTTCCTGAAGAAAGCAGTCGACGTCCTCTGCCAGTGTCGTGCCACACTCATGTACACTTACGTCTTTGCCTTCTACCTCAAAAAGAATAATCAGTCCATTATCTTTGAGGTAGGAGAAAACAAGCTTTTCAGGAACTGAGATTACAAAGTTTACAGTGAAATAGGGATGTAATGCTTGGAGAAGCTGTTGTCCTACGATTGTACAGAAGTGGATTGGTCTTGGTATTCTGCTGGGCAAAAATTAGAGGCCCTGTTGGGCATTATGCAGCATTGCCTTTTGGAGAAGGAGAAAGCAGAATTAAAAGTTGGTGTGTTGTGAAACAAAAAAGGGATCGAGGTTGATGGCTTGAACTGGTGAAGAATGTGTTAAAGCTCAACTCTGGCATTTTTGTCTTTCCCTGGTGTTGCTTCCCCTTCCCCCCCACCCAGGGTTACTATCAGTAAAATAACACTTGAAGGTCTAAACGTGGAAGTCCAATCTGCTTTAAAGGTGAAATTGTATTGGCTATTTATGATTAAAACCATCCTTCACCAGTGTTTGTGCAGAACCCAAGCCAAATGCTTCTGTGCTGCACGCTCAGCAAATGGTGCGCAGAACTACTGAGCAGTAGTCAAAGCTGTGCCCTGATGCTGGTGGGCATGCACCAGGAGTCAGTAAAGTCTTTGCTAATGCTGGGAAAAATTAAATAGGCAAGGAAAAGAATGGAAGACAAATTGGCTTGTACCACGCTCTACAAATAGTGAGGGAAGGGTTTGTGTAGGCTTGCTAGGGTGTTGCAGATCAAGGAAGACGTAAGACCTTGTGGTAGATATGCAGATTCTCTTCCGATTGAATGAAGAAATTTCTGCTTTTTCAATTCTGATGCTCAGAGCAGGTTACTTGAGTGAGTAAATGAGATTTTTTAGATCTCATCCTGCTTTTTATTCCAGTATTAGTTTTCATTTGAATTGTAGAAAAGTCTCTTCTGGGGAAAAAAACAAATAAAAAAAACCCCGGTGTTCTTTTTCTTTACAGAATAACCAAGCAGACTTAGAGAATGCTACAGAGGTGCTTTCTGGGTACCTTGAGCGAGATATATCCCAAGATTCGCTGCAAGACATAAAGCAGAAAGTACAGGATAAGTACAGGTTTGTTTCTGAATCATCTATCTCAAAGCTGTTCTAGCACCTGTATTTGCCATCCCATGTGATTCGTAGTGGCATGTGTACTTGCCAGGTTATAGATTTCTCCAGAGTCACGTTTCTGGGAAGCTGTTTGCTTTTGGCCTTCTGCCATACATTGAGATCAGCAGCCAGTCCCTGGGCATCTGAGAGCAGCRGTAGTGTCGCGTGCCAGCCCCTGAGATCATCAGCAGTGAAGCCCCCGTGCAGATGCTGGCAGCACTGTTACGTGCCCCGGCTGGGACCAGCCCTCGGGGAGGTGATACCCTCCGAGGGAGGCTCCCACCTCTGCCTTATATCTGCTCCACTGAGCAGTAGCCAGAAGATTCAAGCCTGTAATGGAAAAGGCTTGTGTGTGAAGAGCCGTTGCTTCTGGTTACTGCCCTTACGCAGGAGGAGCCCCTGGGAGCGGCCAGGACCAAGACAGAAGAACAAGGAGCAACTTTGTTGTTCCCCACTGTCAATTTTTGCCTAGGATGTGTTGCCATAAGACAGTGATCAGCTGTTTTCTTTCAACGGTGCAGTGTGTATTGGGTCCATTTATCCAGTCTGTCCCCTGAGCAAATGTAGGTATAGGAGAGGAGCTGTGCCAAAGAGAAAGGGAGAGAGCAACCTGCTCTCAACTGTGGAAAAGAACTGAAGAACTGGGGCCCAGGTGACACGCATGCCACACATGCGTCTTCCAGTCCTAGGGAATCACTTCTGCACAGTGGAAAAATACAAAGTTGTAAACATGGATGAGTCACAGGATTATGGGTTGCATTTTTGAGGCATTTTGCCAGAGTCACTAATTCGTTATGTCTAACTTGGGGAAAAAGAAAAAAGCCCACTGCCAAAGTAAAATGAGCTTTAGTGGCTAAGGGATTCTCTGGGGTGTGGAAATAGTCACTACCTGCAGTGGGCCTGCAGCTAGGACTGGACAACTCTATTGGACCTTCTCCTCTGAGACATTTTGTAACTTTTAGCCTGCCATTAAGTTGGGATCTCGGCTCATGTTGCTGTTTGCTTAAGCCCTGTGAAACTGGATGTTCTTCTAGGGATGGTAACAACTATCGAGAACAAATTAAAACCTAATATGGCTTGAACTGCCTGAGACATAGTATCCCAAACCTGCCTGCATGTTTCTGGGATGAAAGTATGCATCTGTCAAGCCTGCGCAGGTCCCTAATTAACGAGTTCAGTCATGTCTTAATCATATCCTGCGGAGTGCACTTCACGTGCTGGTTACAGTATATTGATGCGAGATTGGGACCAACGGTGTTGTCAAGGGGGGCAGATGGGTTTTAAAGAACTCTGGGAAATTGCAGTAACGACCACCGAGCTAATTTGGTTTCAGCTGTTTTGATCTCTTAGCTTGTGAAGTTCATGCCATTTCCAGAAAACAGGATTAAACCCCACCAACAGCAAACAACTGAAGTTTGGGAAAGCGGTTACTGTGCATGTTCCCCATCACATGCTTCATAAAATCAGTGGGACTTTGTGTATGATGTTTTATGTTGCAACAGCTGATAGCGATGAGAAGAGCCAGAATGGTTTTATTCAGATAAAGCAGTCAATCCGATCCGATCCTGAACATTAACAGTATTAGGAGTGCAACTTAAAGTGAGATGCTTCCGAGTTCAGGCTGCCGTGATACACTTTTCACACTCATGCCCACATGTTAATGTGTTGTGATCAAGGATCGCCTTCTGCTCAAGTCTCCTGCAATATGCTCAGAGATTCCTCCTGTGCCTCTGCTGTGCACCTGGCTTCGGGGAGAGGCAGGGTGTTTGCTGTTGCTGAGAAGGCAGCGTTCCAGCTGCGAAAGCCCCTCAGATGCCACCCTGGCAGATACACGTGCCCAGAGACTGAACCGGCCTCCCAGGAGGACCTGGTGACTCAGCAGTCATCTCCTCAGTTCTGGTTTCTCACGTTAGAGCACGTTGCTCTGACCCGAACTGAACGGGCTCAGCTTGCGGCACTAGCGGTAGGGTGCTGTCTGCGCACTGCCGAGGCAGCTACGTGCCTGCACCTGGGGCCTCGGGAGCAGCCGATAGGATGTGGCCTGTCCCCGGTGTGCCCGAAGATGATATCCTATTTGGCATCACYGCTGCAAGGGGTTTAATCCAGAAATGCCTGCTGCTTATTTCTGATTTGCTCTTGGAACCTGACTACTTTAAACATTTCTCTGCTTTTATCTTTTTAGTTGGCTAACGCACCTGAAATGAACATGGCAGCTTTTGATATGTTCCCATGATATCACTTTTCCTCAGTATCATTGATCCTGGTAGGACTGTACCTAACTCTGGGATCAGTTTAATTTGCGGCTTTGTCTGTTTGAGGGAGTGTAGATGAGAAGACCTTGCAGGGCACAGTGCCCTTCTCAGAGGCCCAGCAGTTGCTGCGTGAGGTAAAATTTGAACGCCGACTAGGCCAGGACCCTTTCTGTAGCCAGCTGTCAAAGCTTGACTGCTTCCACCTCTGCTGGGATTTTGGAGGCGATTCAAACTGGGTCGGCAGCCCCGAGGTTCTGCCCAGCTAGCTGCTGGGTTTGCTTGTTTTGACGTGGCTCGGTGAGTCGGCAGTGGTGCACGTTGAGACCTTCATCCCGTTTCGGGTGTCACCCCTAACCTGTGCTCTGGCTCTTACAAATTGCAGCTGCTATTTCTCCATTTTTTTGGTTATTAATGGAAATTAAGAGTTCTCGGCTATACAGGCTTTGGGGATCTTTTTGCATGGGAAACTCAAGATTTGCATGATGTTTTTTCCAGCCAGGGACCTTGACTTAGCAACTGGAGTAACTGAAGTCTTAATTAGTGCTGTTAACTGGCTACACATACAGAGCCCTTCTCAGGGGATCTCCTCTTTCGAAAGTGAGGCGTAATTTAGGTTCGCATAACTTGATGCACAGAATAAGCCGTGCTTCCTAACCTGTCTCTTCTGTGCTGTCCCCTTTGCTGCAGATACTGCGAGAGTCGACGAAGGGTTTTGTTGCAGCATGTGCATGAAGGCTATGAGAAGGACCTGTGGGAGTACATTGAGGACTGAGACTGGCCCTGCATAAAATGAACTCTGAAAACTTTACCATCTAGAGTGCTCATGCGATTAAAACAAAATACACACACAAGGCACTACGCCTATTACACCGCTGGTCTGTAGTACCGGGATTCTGTTTTGTTAACAGAAACTTTAAGTAAATTATATTGTAATAAAAAGGTAGATAAACCATTGTACAACAGTATTCTAGGCGGCCAATAAGAGTGTGACAGACGCACTAAAAAAAACCCTCCAACTTTAACTTGTAACGTAGCTTCATTCTCCAAGCCGACTCCTTTTTCTTTTCTATCTTTCTTTTCCTGTGTGTAGTACAGATGAAATTTAAACCAGTTTCTTGACACTGCTTTTCATGTCCAAACCAGCCATTTTGATGTACTTTGGTAAGGGGGGATGTCTCTCCCTTCCCCCCTCCTCCTCTCTGCCACCCAAGTACATGAATGAATGTCGATTGGCTCATTGTAAAGGTGATTCTTGGGGAGGGGAGGAGGGGGGTACGCAGCAAGGAAAAAAACTTTGTATATGACTTTTAAAACAAAAAGAGGACAACACAGTATTTTTCAAAGTTGTATATAGCGCATATGCATGGACAAAGAGCAAGCGTGGCACGTGTTTGCATAATGTTTAATTACAAAAAAATATTTATTCTTTAAAAATCTTCAAGATTATGTCTATTTGCTGTGCATTTTCTTTCAGTTTGATTATTTTTGTTTTTGTTTTGTTTTCCCTGGGRTGGGGTGGGGGAAGCGTGTGCTGGTGTAGTGACTTTTTTGAGGGCTTTTACCAGAGAAGTTGGGTTTCTCCTCTTCCTGCGGTTCCTTTATGTCCATGGCCTCCGTGGTTTTGTGCGTATCCATTGCTGGCAACGGACCCCTCTGCTCACTTCCAGCTCCTGACACTCATTAACCCCGTGTGCATTGCATTAGTGATGAATGTACATCGTGATTCAGGATGCTTTGCCTTTTTCCCCAGATTGATACCGCTTTACCTGCCCAATTCAAACTCAGCTGTTCCCACCCATGCACGCAGGACACGCGCTCTGAACCTATAGGAAGTGTGTGTTTAGGCTTTTTTTTTTTCCTTTTTTTTATTCCGAGGCAGGAAAAGGAGGGGTATTTTGCACCACTTCTTGAAAGACTATTGAAAGATTGCAGCTGTGGATCTCCTCTCCCTCGCCCTTTCATCTGTCGAATGGAACGTTCCTTGCTGTTAAGTTTCACTTACATTATAACAAGTCGTAACATTGAAAAGGAAAGATGATGAAATTGTCTTTGTGTTTGTTTTGGGCTCAATTATTGGGCATACTGTCCTGGCAAATATTTAACACTCCATCTAGTGCAGTAGAAATTGAAATCAGTGGGGGATTTTTTTTCAGTTAAAAGGGGAAAGAACTAATGAGTTAGCTACTGAGTCCATTTTTATGATTTCTGTAACAAGAGCTATGTTAAAGTAAACAATTGGTGGTGGTTTTATTAAATTTACTCCTGTATAGGAATTCCTTCTGTGGTATTTTTCGCCAGGCTAGTGTCCTAAAAGCTTTCTGCCAATGTTAAAGGGGGACAAATTGAAAAGGGGTGAATTAGAAAAAGCAGATCACAAGCAGGTCTGTAAYGTGACCTGCTGTTTTCAGCTGGCACCTGAGTCACTTCAGCTCACTTGCATTCGCAGAGGAGCAGTTGGATGAATACCGACACCTCCAGACATGTAGTTTTGTGCCTCGGTATCTGCTTTCGCACTCAGCTTCCCCCACAATGGCTCATTTGCCCCTGGGAATCGCATTTGAGAATATCTGCACGTGTGCAGGTTGCTGTGCGCTTCTCTCTCGCAGACCGCCGAGGGCGAGGGGTGGGATGAAGCAGGGCTGCGCGTGAGGGGCGCGCTCTGCTCTGCTCTGCCGGGATGCTGCTGTACCCCACAGCGATGCTGGTAAAGGCCTTTCGTCGGCGTCAGGCCGGCAGCGGGTGGCTACTCCGAGCTGCTCACAAAACCCTCCCATCCAAAGCCTCTTTCAGATGTTAAAATGCTTTCTGAAACAGTGTGCTCCTCTGGAGCTGATGGGAAGCGTGGTGGCTAGCCAGGGCAGGTGGCTGGAAGAACGGATTCCGCTTGTTGGGATTTTTATTGATTCGGTGTCCCCTGAACTGCATATCTGAATGCAAAGGACAGGCTCTGACTGGCTGCTAATCATGAAAGGAAACCTGCTCAGTGTTGTCTTGAGTCTTGATGGCTGTTGACAGACCTTACTTAAGATAATTATGATTAAAACCACCTTGTGCTAGTTAGCTCTGTGGAAGCAATCTGTCACTGTTCCTTTAGTCCAGCTTTTAACTACTCCCACGGGAATTCTGTGTGTGTGAAATGATTTTGTCACCAGTAACACCAGCCGGGAGGGGTGCAGCTCTTCCTGCAGGGTCCTCCTTGCCCACGCCATGGCAGATCCTGAGCGGAGCGTGGCAGGTTGTGGAAGGGCCCTGCTCTTTCGCAGGGATACGCTTGCGAGCCGGATGCACTGATGGATTGGTTGCTTGATGGTCGCATTCAAAAGATTAAATGGGTCTCCATGTCTAACAAAGGACTGAGCTAGTGTAAAATATAGTGTAAAAAAAGCTCCCTCTGACCGCTAGGGGCTCTTGAGGCTCTGGTGTTTATGCTCTGTAGGTAGTGACTTAACTTTCAATGCATATAGCCCTAAAATGTTCTAGCGCAGCCGTACCCTAGGAAGTTATTTGTGTTTTAAGAGACGAGTAGAGCCCTGACGCTCTTCTTGCAGAGCTCCTTTCAGCTGCCCAGGGTGCTGCTGCCAGGCACTGGGGTGGGGACGCAATCAGAGGGGGGAGCGACCTGAAGCCTCCTCGCCCTTCAGTCCTCTCATAGAGACCACCTTGTGCTGGGGAAGTAACTGTTCTTTAGACAATTTCATTGTAATCTGCTGGACTGTTCCATGTTAAAGATAAACAGGGAGAGAAAGCATTCCTAATAAACTTTTATTTTATTATTTCATTAGTTACTTTGGTTTTTTTCATAGCAAACCGCTCTGGCATCCTGAAGGTACTTTCCCTTGCCGCAGCGCTGGGCGCAGCTTGTCCACGCAAGCTCCTGCTGAGATCCTGCCCCAGGAAAAGCAGGGATGCCGTGGCCACCAGGCGTGACGGCGGGGATGGGCGCCCCGAGGCGGCAGGGATGGGCGCCCTGAGGTGTCAGGGAAGGCCCCGGCACCAGGGCCAGCAGGAGCTGCCCCTTGGGAGCCCACGCTTTCCCAGGCGCTTGCTGGGGGAGAGGGGGGTTTCCTCTCAGGGAGAGCAGCCGGGCTCTGTCCTCCCCAAGGAAACGCTGCCTGAGGGTTTCACAGCCTTCGGCGTCGCTCCGGCTCTTGGGCAAGGAAAACCAAAGGCCGCGGCAGGGAAACACGGAGGCGAGCGCTGTCCCCGGGGCCGGGTGCGGCCTCCTCCGCGGGGCCTGGCTGGCTGCCCGGGCCCGCGGACACGCTGGGTAGGGTGGGAGCCGCGCCCGCCCGCCGGCCGCTGTCTCCGGCCGAGGAAAGACTGGAGCCGCTATTTCCTGCGGCCGAGCCGGGCCGGGCCGGKCCCCGCCGCCATCACGGGGCCGCCCCTCCCCCTCCACCAGGGGGCGCGGGCGGGCGAGGCCCCGGGGTTCCCGCCGCCGTCTTCCCGTCGGCCGCGGCAGGTGCCGGTTTGGCAACTCACTTCCGCTACGCTCGCCTCCTCTATGGTTCTCCCTGCCCCCGCTGCCGGAAGCTCTTCCGGGTCGGCCGGTAACCGTGGCAACGGGGAGCTTCGCGCGGCCGGACGCCATGGCGGAGCTGCAGGCCGAGCCGGTGAGGGACCCGGCCCGGGGGTGCGGGCGCGGGCCGGGCCGGGGCCTGGGTTTGGGTCTCCGCTGCTCCCGCTGTCGCTGGGGCCGCGCGGGCCTCCCCTGGGGCCGGCTCGGCTCCCGCGGGAAGGCGGGCGGCGGAGGCGCTGCGGGGCCTGGCGCCGTTTCGCCGTCCGCCCGCCCCTGGCGAGAGCTGTGCGGCGCGGGAGAGCGGGCGGGAGCCGCGGGGCTGCCCGAGGGAGCCCCTGCGCCGCCTTAGTGCGGCTGCTACGGCTCTGAAACCGGTGCGGGAGAGGAAGGGGTCGAACGATTTATGTTCGTGTTCTGAATTTTATTTCGGAGCTGTTCTTAAAAAATGAGTTGTTATCTTTGGACGTTGAGCAACCAAAGCATAACGGAAACTTGAGTCTTCTTCTAACTTTCACTGGGCTAAATGCAGCCTTGTCACCTGTAGCCTTGCTTTCCCTCGCTGCCCCCAGGGCATCTGTAATGACCGATTGCTAGTTTGCTAGTTCAGCCCTGCCAATGACGTTGTCGGATCAAGCAGGATTGGAGAAACTTGTATTCAGGCATTAATATAGTATGAAATTCCTTGAGGAGACCTGTATTAAGACCTAAAAGGGAAGTTTAAGAATGTGTGATGGGTGTGATGGAGTACATTTACTCTGTGTTCATTATTATACACTTATTGTACTGACTATAAAATATATATTAAATGTTATGTAAATGTCATAGTGGGTTCTCTCACTGAATCCAAGCCTTTCTTTAAGTACACACAGATCACTTTCTTCCATGTCTCAGGGCTCTTGCAAAATTGTCTTCATTCCCCCTGCTGAGCAGGCAGTATCATGCAATTTGATTCCTTATTGTCAAAAGCTCTTCAAGAAACTAAATGGTCTTGGAGTAAGAGAAGTGCTCTCATGGATAAATATCTTATTAAAAGGTGAGGTGCAGAGGGAAGGAATAAATGCTCATTTTTGTGGTGGGGAGAGGTCATCAGTGGGGTCTTACAAGGATCTGTACAGGCACTGTGTTTGGTGTATCTACAAATGATCTGGACAAAAGGATGACTAGTAAATTATTCAGGATAATAAAGGTGAGAAATAACTATGAGAAACTACAGAGAAATCTAACAGTGTTGAGTGACAGGGCATAGAATGGCAGTGATGTGTGTAAGCTAAAAAAAAAAAAAGCAGTATGTCAAAAAATGATGGGCTCTTAGCTGGGTATTGCTGCTTAGGAACACGATCCTGGAGTTGGGTGTTTCTGCAAAAATATCAACTCTGCATTTCTCATTAGCAATCAAAAGAACAAATAAAATGTTAGAAATCGTGAGGAAACAAAACCGACAAAAGTCTCTACGCTGCTGTATGCCTCAGGGGTATTCCCATGTCTTGGATATTGTACGCAGTTCTGCTCTTCCCAACCTCATTTAAAAAAAAAAAAAAAGGTGTGGGGGAGTGGAGCTAGAAAACATTCCTCAAACATTGCAAGGAATGACTAGGTAGACTGGCTCTCCAGCATGAAAAATTGTTTATTAAGGAGGGGAGAGGTGACACAGGTCTATAAAATCCTGCACAGCGTGGGGAAGTGGAGTGAGGGATGCCTCTTCCACCGTGAGAACTGGAGGACAGAGAAAGAGAAGATCCCCTTGTGTAATCGTGTTCTCTCTTCTGTGAATGCTTGTTTTTGCTGACTAGACAGCCTGAGTTCTAAGGACAAGCAAAAGGATGCCGTGAGCTGTATAAAATGCATCTTTCTTCCATGGACTAGTTACCTGCTTGTCCGTGAGATCTGCTTTGGGCAGTATTTGTAGGCTGAGGTTTGTTGCCTTCCATGGAACGGGACTTTGCTATGCTCACTCGCGTACAGGCGCTGATGGCTTTCTGAAAGTGCTTCTTTTTGGCTGTATTCAGGGGCAAAAGTCTGGCCTACGTGTGCCTTGGTTTTGCTCCCCATATTCTAAAATATATATTCGGTTTCTGTAAAAAGACCGCAGCTTCACTAAGGCGGAGTAATTCAGCTTGTTGTCGAAAACAGTGGGAGTGGGTGTTAGAAGTGATCAAATACATTGAGAATGCACCTGCTTTCAGGCAGCGCGCTAGGAGAAGGGCACTTGCCTCTTTCTCGTGAATGGGTGACCTCCCACAGTATTTATTTCTTCATCAAGAAAAGGCAGAATGCTGCATATTGAATTAGGTCATCTCACCCCAAAACAAATCCGATCAGTGATGACCCAAAAATCATTTTGATGTGAACTGTAAAATTGAATTTCCTGAAGCAAATGTCTCTCAGTTACAGTCAGTACAGAGACTATCCATTCTCTTCATTCTCTTTCCCCGGGAACCACTTTGTTGTAATTATGAATATTTTATACAGGAAAATGTCAAAAGCATTTATTACGATTTTTAAATAGCATTTTAAATGCTTGAGATTTTGGTTTTTAAAATGTAACGATCACTTTCTAGAATCCTAATAAATATCAGTGAACCTATAAAACAGGAAAGTACTCTAAAATGAGTGGGTTTATTTAATCTACACAGTGAACAGAAATCTCTACGTCGCTATGGCTAGGAAAGATTAGCGCTTGGTAGGGCAGAGTTTGTCTAGCAGAGATGTTGCTATTTTTATGCCCTCTTTTGGGGATTTGCCAGTTGTCCTTTCTGATTATTTTGTGGAATATTTCTTCAAGAACCTCTGCCTGGTGTATTTAACGATCTTCTTCTATCTTTTCAGGTTTCTTCATTGCCGGTGGCTACAGAACCTCCAAAATCCCGCTCCCAAAAAGGTTTGTTTTAAGATATGGTTATGATCGTGTTTCTTGGGCAGGTGGATTTTAAGATTGCTTTATAGCGTGTGCGGCTGTCTAGTAAGAAATTAATGATCAYGGAGAAATGATGAGAATATCTAGACTGTAAGTTACTGAGTACCAGGACTTTTTTCTAGGGTCTGTTGATCACTAGCTCAGTGGAGCCATAATCTACTGCTGGTGAACTTACTATATACCTCTGGCCTGCATCATGTTTGCTTGTAAGATAATATAATATAAGAGACTATTTTATTATGTACATACTTTTTGGGCTGCTAATGAGTTTGATATTCACCTTCTTGAATAATAAAAGGGGTTTCCTCATTTCAGGTTCTGTAAATACTTGAATTCTTCAGAATAATGTCTTGCTATAAAAATGATCTTGCAAAGCTGTGGAATCATCATGTTTCATTGATTTTCATGTCACATTTTCCAAGTTTTGAAGTGAAAGGGATGTGCAAGTGAGATCAAACCTGTCTCTTCAGGTTTTAACTGGTTTTAACTGTAGTTTGCTTGTTTTTCATTCTGAAAGTGAGAGATAATTAACTCAGAGCTGTTGCTTTGAAATCTTGGTTGAATCTGAACTGGAACAGTAACAACTTCAGTTATTCAGTTCAAAATGTTTGATGAAAGCCTGATGGTCTACCTCAACCCCCGTGTGGGTCTGCAGAACAGTTTGATGTTGCAGTCTCTCCTTTCCCCTCTTCCTTCGCTCCTGTCCCGCATCTTGCAAGGGTGCGCACGGTGGGCGTTTCCTTCTCTGCAGTTCTGAGCTGTGCTCCACCAGCGTTCCTACTAAGGATCTGTTCATTGTAGGGACTTCTGTGCCTGCCTAAGGTGAGGTTTGTTTTTGTGGATTTTCCTTCCCCCTTTAGTGTACAAATGGTCCCATCATCCCAGATTACGATTAACAGGGAACTCTGCGATGTTGTTACACCCTCAGCAAACTTGCATGCAAGTCAGAAGCAGTTCACGTTGTACCTTGCCTTTACTTCAGGAAGCCTCGCTTAAGGAGCCCTGCACTTTGGACTTCTGCCCTTGAATGCGGAGTTTGCCTGTCAGAGCACTCCCTGTGAGGAGCTCTCATATATTCCTGAATCCCTCAGGATGGAGACTGCCCTGGTGATACTTGCCTTTTCGGGGGGAGGTCAGGCTAACATCACATGGTCCTGATTCCTGGCAGCAGAATTCCGGTGCTTGAGCAGATTATTACTCTCTGAGAGGCAATCTTTGAAGTTTCAGTAGACCTAAAGTTGTTAGCTCGCCCAAGTCTGAGCCTCTCTTGTACAGTGCCCAAAACTGAGGGGGAAAAGACTGCTACTAGCTTCAGGCCTGTACGCAAGTAAAAATAAAATCAAAGCTGACTTTCATCTCGACTGCCAACTCTTTTAGGGCAAGAATGGCTGTTACGATGGAACAAACAGCTTGGCTGTGGAGGCTCTGATTCACTGCTGAGTGAGATTGTTCATCTCCATCTTTTTCTATAAAGATTGTGACTCTGATCCATAGTAACCACCGCCTTATTCTGTCTTGTCACGCAAGTCACATCTATGATATTTGCACTGCCTGTGTGGGCTGGGAGGCTGCGTCTTCTCTCTGTTTTTACAGGACAGCATACACTTACAGTTCTCTAAATAAAACAGCTGTGAAGGGACCAGGCTGATGGTGTTTGCCAAGAGACAGACTATCACTCTAGTGCTCTTTCCTGGAGGGTTGAGGTCTATTAAATCAACTCTGCATAATTCATGAGTGAATGTAATAGCTGGAAAAGAAAGATGGGGCCATCAACCTTACAAACAAGGCAGCGGAGGTGTGCTGTATAGAAGCTGTCATGCCTCTGTCAGCTTGCTTGTTAAACTGTCAGTCAAGTGCCTTGCTGCTTTTAAGTGCGCACAATTTAATATTGATTGTTGGGGAAAATGAACCGCGGCACTTGCGACTTTCTTAATGGGACCGCTCGTACAGATACTGCCTGCTGTTTGACGAAGGGACGCGGCTTTACGGCTGCCGAGGAGGGTGTTTTGCCTTGGCAGCCCTGCACCCAAGCCAGCCAGTTCTTTAAAAAGGGGCACCAGCGCTCCTTCGGCTTCTAGGGAAGTGCTCGGAGGCTGGGTGACGGCTGTGCAGAAGCTCGGGTCTGCCTTCGTCGCCAGCCCGGACTCCTTCCCCTCCCTGGGTTTGGCACTGGCGTTCGCACAGCTGCGTGCCAGCTGGGAAACTCCGGTAACTGTGAACTCCCGTTATTCACCTCCCTGGGTTTCCCTTTCATAAGAACGTGACTGTTGATTTCAACAGGTAGCTCCAAACTAACTGTGGCAAGGAAAATAAATTCCCGCCTGTAACATTGGTAATCGCGTCAGGGTCTCTTAAGGCAAATTGAGGCAGCTTCTCTCCAGCACCTGGCACACCAGGTTGCTCTTCCACGAAACGCTCTCRAAGGCTTTGTGCTCGCCATTGACTGTTTTGGCCGTATTGCGTTTAGTGATAGCTGATTTGAGCTGCCTGTTTGCTAGTCTCTGGAAAAGGAGGGCAGGAGCAAGATTTGTAATGGGAAGTGATGTACCAGTGTCCTTTGTGCGTGTGAATATGACATTGGGGACGTGGAAGAGGAGGGGAAAGGAGAAGAAGTGCTATCTGCTATGCTTTAGTGGAGGTTGGGGAAAAAGAATAGCATTTCTTCACTGTGAGAGGCTTCTCTCCTAGGACTTTACTGGAATTCCTTGATGAAGGTTCTCTTCTTTTAGTTTGGCTGAGGAGAATTGTGGTAAGATATAAGGAGCTAGAGAAATCCACAGCAATTCTGTTTGTATAGAAGAGAGCTGCTAAACTTCATGTAAAGTAACATTTTTAAACAYTGAAAGGTAAATTCCTGTTTCAGCAATTTGCCTTTTTTGCTTGCATTTTATTTTCAAGTCGAATGCAAGGGAGATCCTGAAACCAACATTAGTGCGTCTGAATTCAGATCGTGACGGCTCGRCTTTGTTTGTGCTGGGTAGAAGTAAGGTATTAAATTTACGTTTCTGAAAATGTGATCTTGAATYTGCTAAAAGCAATTTGCATGACAGAATACAAAAGCGAAGTTTTGCTGTTTATCCAGAAGAAAAGCCATGTTTTCAAGCAGTCTGAAGTGGGATGCAGATGATAATACGTTGAATATTGTTGAACTATAGAACTTGGAAATAGAGCGACTTCCCCTTGCTGTTGCATTGCTTTCCTCATGTTGATGTATGTTCGATGCTCTCCTGTAAGGCAAGAAAAAYCAGAAACTTGGAGCCAGTATATAGCAAGCTGATTTTAGGACTCTTAAACAAGAATAACTTTTAGCGAAGAGAATTTGGTCTTGAATTAGCTGCTGTCAGGGCTGATCRGTCATGTAGCTCTTTGCTTGCGAACGGCTGAAAGGTGAGGATTTGAAAGAGCCTGTCTTGCAGGCAGGTCAGTCCGAAGGGGGAATGATGAGCGTTCAACAGGTGCGTAGACGGTCGGGAGCCGATGGTGGCGGCGGCGGGGAGAGGCATTGCGTGCAGCCATCGGGTTAGAAATCTCTAAATCGAGCAATCTAAATTAAAGGGATCGGTAGGCGGCAAACCCCTCGGAGTGCCTCATAGCTGCATGCGGTGACAACCGTTATTCAGGAGCTGACACGTTAGGGGCGAAAACCATTCATTATTTTGTCCTTTGCCCCCCGTGGGGAGCGCGGCTCTGCAAGTCGATTCCCTTTGTTGCTACGTCGAGATCCATAACTCTCCCCGTGTTGATATTTTTTTTCCCCGAGCAATTGGTGGCAGAATAAAGGCAGCTCTGCTCCTTGAAGCAATGGGGAGGGAATATCAGCCTGCCGAGATAGGGTTTTAATCTCCCTGCTGCATTTTAAATTAATCAGATATTTTCCAAAATGCTTTCCTGGTTTTGAAGCGAAGGAGGCTGCCTCCCATCTCCCTACTTTCCTTTTGCCAYGCAGTCCAGTCAAATCCGTTTATAGTAGCTGATAGTACTGTGGTAGAGAAGGCTTCTTCACCAGCTTATACTGTTGATTTTTATGGAACATAACTTGAATTTATTTCCCTTTATCATGAAAAAGGTCATCTGGAAAAGGAAGTTCTGGGCTTTCCTGTTAGACTTGTTCATAGGTGAACAGAACAATTTTAAATGCATTTTGATTTTTACGCAAATAATAGAGCCCAGCTTTTGCTGAGCTACAGTGATGGCTTTTTAATAAGARGATAGAATCCTCAAAAATTTCTACCACAATAAGTACTAGATAGTAGATTAAAGTAGAGCACAACTGAGTTACTGGGAAAATTTAGGCTAGAAATCGTTTAGACTTTGAAGAAGCAGAATTCTGAATAGGAACCAGCTACCTTCTATGTTTACCCAAATAAGGATCGGGTAGATAATTTTCCAAGTGAAAATCTTCCCTCRTGAATTGTAAAAGCATTAGCAGGGATTAAGTGTTCTCCCCAGTCCTGGGCATCGGGATATTTTTTGGATACATTGTAGGTATGTTTGTCTAGTGTTTAAAGCAAGGAATTCCGCCTTGGATTAACTGCGGCCTTTGGCAAACTGCTTCAACTTTGTTTTTTTTCAGTTTATCAACCACAAGATTAGTCTAATATTCAGTGACAGTATTTGGATGCTGCTGACTTTCGTTAATGTTACGAAAATGTTTGGAGACATTAAAAGAACAATGCTATATAAATATATAGATTACAAAGCACTTCTCGGCCTGTCCCAGCGCTGCTAAAGGTAGTATTGAAGGGTGCAGACGAGATGTAAGAGCATACTAGTAAGGAGAAGTTTCGGGCCGCTCTCTGGTCACATCTGCCTGCTAGGYGTTTTAACACGCTCATCGCTTCGCATCAGAACATTTCCATAAAATAAACCAGGTGCCTGGACGTTTCAAGGCTTGTGAATCTTTGTCTTTTTTTATTTTTATTTTTTTTAGGTAAGTTCACTTCAGTCTTGGATGATTACCAGCGTGACTGGTGCAAATGTCTTGTGAGRCCGGGGTGGGTGGTTTGAAATGGGGAGATGAAGTTTGCTCTGTTTTTATTACGTTCTCCATTACTGCGACAAAGTAAGTTGCTGACCTAAGATTGGAATGATTGATGAGACTGGGGTATCAGTGATGAATGTGCAAGTACTCAGCGCCCCTCTGTAAGTAATAGCAACGTTCAATTAGATTTGGTTGTTGCAGGTAAGTAGATAATAGAAGTAGGGAAGCGTGTAATGTAAGAGTGTGGTTTAAAGCTGTGGTAATCAGAATATTCCTCYGTGTGGCTCAGAATTGCCACTCTTTCACCGCACGGAAACTTAAGTTTTGGACGGATGACAACTACATCGTATTTCACATCTTATCAGGGTGGTTTAATTTGTTTAATTGCATTTTGGAACGTTTGCAAGTGGTGCGTTTTATTCTTCTCCCGCTAAATCCCWTGTCAATATTTAGCTCAAATACTGATAGTGCCCCCCTTTTTACATAGGTACTCATCTCTGAAGACAAGGATATAGTCTACGAGTTCAAATAAAAAATAATTGCACTTGCAGATCTGATGGGCGGCAAAGCTCCCTTTATCTGGTATTGGCTCTGCTTAGGGAGTGCTCACAAGGATGAGTAATCTTAAAATATGACTGTTAGATAATAAATAACCTTCAGATTGTGCAGAAGTCTTATGATCTGTTCTGCGAATGCATCTCAGTGCCTCGCCGGGTGGTTCCCGCTCTAGCAGATGAACCGCCGGGAATCCCTCCTGCTCCTGGAAGCATCCTAATGACTCGAGCACTCTGCAGCACAGCAACTTTCCAGCACCCTGAGGAGTGGATTCGGTGCACTGCAGCGCTGGTCATTTCTGAATTCCTAATACTTTTTTTTTTTTTTAATCAATATAAATCCATTCTTTGAGCCAGCTTCAAAGCTGCCTTTGAACTTGTGAGAGTGAAACTGCCTGAGAAATGCAGATAAAAAACAACCCCCTTGAATTAAATTAACTCATACTTCTAAGTGTGTTAAACAGAAAAGGTCTTTGTGGAAATGTCGGGTGGGGGGAGCAAACGCAGTTCCCGGTGTCTGTACRTGCTGCTCTCTTTCCATGCGGTCATGTTCAAGCCAGGTTTTTTAGCCCACTTGAACATAGAATCTTGTTAGAAGAAAGTGATTTCTAAATAATAGAGATTAGCTGGTAATTACATTCATGGTTTCATATGAGAATCTCATGTTTTCATCTCTGTGGAAAGTGGATAGTCCTGTTGTGTTTAATTTGTTCGGGATTTGATACAGAGGTTAGTTTTGAAAAGTCAGATTAAAAAAACTTAAATTACCCTTTTGGGCTAATCATATTGTAGCTATAATGTACTTACTACCTTTTTTCTGTCTAAAATAGTTTTTCCCTTAGATTTGTATGTCCTTCTTCACTTCTTCCTCTTCTCCCCACAGCAACGACCCAGTAATCTCTGCACCCTAAAGACTTTGCAAGCCTGGAAGCACTTAAGCGTGAATGTGCTAGTACAGCTCTGCCCTCTTGTGTGTGCACGTTAATATCTGTGGTTACGTGACCACGGGCTGTTTTTCAGATGCAGCGCAGTAGATATATCTTACTGTCAAGAATGGCATCGCTGTAAGACTTCAGCACTGACTTTTAAATCAGGAGGTTCATCGTTTTAGGTCTAGCCTTAACATCTTTTGGCAGTTGCCAGCCTATCTCGGCTTCCTCTCTGTAAAGATGAGGTTCCATATCTGCTTTTTAAGCCTGTTGCAAACGTAATTAAACAAGGACTGGAAAGTGCTATACAAATGTCACCTCCTGTAACAGCCATGTATAATCTGAGTATTTTTTGATCATTTGCTGTCAAGGAATATATCACACTGGATTAGGATGAGGAAGAGGGTGAAGTAGAGCAACCCAGCTTTAGAAGGGCTGACTGTACAATTGTAGCATGTTGGTTTAGTATCACATTACAGTTGGTGAATTTATTTTTGAGGTTCCTTAAAGACCCTTGATGCTAGGCAAGTTTCTTTGGTGTTTTAAAGCACTCAGCATGTTAGTCTCTGCCTGTTGGTGTACTGCTTACAGGTAAAATGGCATCTCCTTTTGTGATTTTTATTTATTTTTTATTGTATAAAAGTAGTAAGTAACAAATTCAGGAAGGGTGGATTCATTTTCCTGAATTTACATATCTCTGATTTAAACTTTAGATCTGAGCAGATTACTTGTGCTCCTCCTTTGATAAATGGAAAGCGCTACCTGGGTGCCATTGCTCTGACCTCTCCTAGCCACCTCCCTTCGGATGAGATGTGTCGTTCCTTGGGGATGCGTATTGCTCCTCCTTACTGTAAAAAGAGTCCAAGGCAAGTAACTCAGATGTCTCACTTTTCAGATGCCCAGGTTAGGGGAGATGCATCCCACTCAAGAATGTCGGAGTTCGTGTTGTCTGTGTGACTTTAACGCAAGCCCTTGAGTCTTCAGTGACGTAATTGCACATTGACTTTAGCCGAGCTCTCTGACATCCATCGCACGGGAATGATAGAAGTTGCTGAAAGAGGGCTCGCAGCTCAGGGAGGGCTTTTTTAATAAAGAATCTTGCCATTATTCAGTATATAGCCACAGGTTATGTTCTCTTCAGCTACCCAATCCCATAGATAAATTCTCTGATGCTGCAGCATTCTTCTACGTAGTACTCCAGCGCAGTGTATTAGATATTAAAGACTCTTGAGAGAATAACTGCTCTAACACTTTGTTTAGCAGGAAGAGTTGTGGGAAGTGAAAGTCAAAAGTAGGTACTAATTTTGGGTGCCCAACTTGTGGTTCTTGAGGGCTTGATTTTTAGAGTAGTTAACTGTGTGTTTTATAGCGCTTCCACGTCCAGAGCGCAGCTCCTGTTGCTCTCCCTTGCTTGAGGGAGCGCGGTGAGATAGCAGGTCCCATGTCTTCCAAGCTGTGCAGGCAGAACGTGATGGATAGGCCTGTAGTGGCCACCTTTGCAAAGCTTGGTTAGGTGATTTCCAGCATTAGGTAGGTGCTTTGTGACAGGAATCAGAGTGAGATTTCTTTTCTCGTGAGCRGTATCACACCCTCTTCCCAAAGAGGTCATTCATTCCTTTCTTTCCGGTTCTGTCCCCGTTGCCGCAGATGTTTTAAGCTGCGTAGCAGATGCCGCAAGAGTCCTGCGATTTAGTCACTGTACGTTTGTGATTCAGAACAATTTTAGTCACTGTCCAACCTTGATTCATTTTTATATTCATCGTTTGTAGGACGAGGCAGGGGACCTGGTGAAAATACTAGCGTGTTTTCCTGTAATTGTAGATGTGCTCGTGTAATTAAAGTCTGTAGCCTGAGACATATGTGCCAGAGGGAGAAGAGAAGGCTGCATGGGCAGATGCTCATTCTGGGACAGGCATCTGATGTGGAAAGCTTCATCCTGAGGCCATAAGCCTGGAAAAACTCTGCGTGTTCAGAAACAGGGTCTTGTAGTAGAAAGTGTTAGGCYGTTTGCAAGACCACCTACAAAACATCTATTTTTGCAGAGGATGAAATGAGGGTGGCTTTTAGGTATTATTTCCTGTTGAGTGGCAAGTTTCCAAAGCTGTCCCCGTCATAATTTTGTTTTGATTTAAATAGGATGGTTTTTCTTACAAAAGTCTTATAATGGTTTTAGTTTTAGTTTTCATTGCCAATATCTCGCACCATAGATAGGGAAAGACTAAGCCTACGCAGAGTTTAGACCAAAGCACGGATTAGACCGGAAATCGGGCAACCACCGATCGCGGGGAATTAATGAGAAGCTAATTAGGCAGGTTATTTTGGGAATGTCTGCAGGCAGTGCTGCTACTTTTGTGGGGGAAGTGTCTTCGATGCCTATTTTACTATGGAAGGAGACAGTGGGCATCAGCAGTTGCTATCTCAGAGCTCCTGGGCTGTTTAGATGCCAGTTTGTTGAGAAGCCTCCTGTAACGGCCTCTTCTACCTCCCAGTGAATCCCAGTGGGAATGGTTGTGCAAACCGGCACCTTTCTTTCTAGATTAGCTTGAATTTAAGGACAGAAATGGCAGAGACTGTTTGAGACGCTCCTTTTTCTTAGGTTCAGATTACAGCTCTGCCCAGCAGCCAGCGCCGTCAGTGGAAATTGGCTCACGCCGAGGAAGCAGACTTGTGCGTTCGGCTTTCGAGGTAAAGAAAGGCGACCATCCTTTTTAAAATTTGYCTTTTAAAGAGTGTGTTTGTTACTCAATTCCACCCCGGTGCTGTTCGCTCTTTGAATCAAAGAGCCTCATCGGTACGACGCAAAATACGGTGTCTGCGCTTAGGTCCGGGATGCTCCCCATCGCTGGGAAACCCGCCCGGGCTGCTGCGCTGTGAAGTCCCAGGTGGGCGCACGTACACGGTTATTTCTAGATCTTCCCGCTTTACCTCCAAGGGGTTAAACTCAAGGAACGTGTGCTATAAAACATTTATACCAAGWAATCGCTGGAGGTATTTGTCACATACAAATAAAAGCATTTCTACTTGGAGTAACTCAGAAGTTTAAAAGTCTTAAATCAGGCARGCTAGCGCCGTCGGGGATGATAACTCTTTAAGATTTATGCGGCGTATGCTAACAACACAAAATGCCCGTTGTTGCTGGTTTTTCTAGCGTATGAAGCGGATTTGAGCTGCGGTTTTCGGCCCGGAGAGCTCTTCTTTTTAGTTTTGGCGTATTTTCCTGTAGGGGGAGGTGCAGAGTCAGGAATGCTGCCTTTTTGTTTAAACGTGCTCCTGTTCTTCAGCCTCCCTCCAGTTTTCTCTGTGTTACAGTGAAGCTATTAATACATGGTAGTAGGATCACAGCTAGGAATTATGGCTTTCTTGCCAGCGTCAGAATCGTGTATGATGAGCTTTATTAACCCCAGCTGACTGTAAATAACTAGCAACCATACAGGTTTACTGCTTGATTTAAAGGCGTTCCAGCAGCAATTTGCAAAAGCAAAAACAGGGGGAAGGGGATTAAACAGAGAGAAGGGCTACAGCTGCCGGTGGAGAGGGCTGTAAAAAGCTCTCCTTTTTTCCCTGTTGTTTATATGCATTTTTCATGTGTTTGTGTACACAGACACCTGTATTCTCATGTACGTATGCATATATATAGATACGCACACGCAATGAGTGACGTACAGCATAAACGATCTCCTCCGGGTGGTTATATTTGGAGGTTTTTTCCATCGTTATTGAGTTCTGACTACATTATGTCTCCATTTATGCTGTCTTCAGACTCCAGAGATGGATCTGGGTGTGTGAACGACAATGTTCCTATAGTAGCTTTCTTTCAAAGCTGTAACGTATTTGTGGTGTTCCACGCTCCATAAAAGCCTTTGGGTGTCTGAATAAGGAAGAGCATTTCGTGTTAAATTTGTCCGTGYGCCTGCCTAGCTAGGGATTCGTAGAACGCTTCACTGCTATCAAAGCAGTCGGTTGGGTTTAAATCTAGAAATCCTGATATTAGAGCTTAAAAATGCTTTCTGTTCAGTATTCATACTTTATTTGGGAAAATGCAATTCCCTGGCAGCGCTGCATTGCATTATAGTAACTATTTGGGTTTGTGCCTTATTAGTTTAATATTATTTTTATTTAGAAGATGCTCGTTACCTCTGCTTCACTGTTTTTACAAGCGCTCGCTCAATTCCTCGCGTTGGCAGCTTCTGAAGCTCGAGGCAAAAAGGAAACGTGCGCAGCTGGTTTCATCCTCGCCTTTSCCTTCCTATCAATATTTAAGTAAATACGGCTGTGAAAGCAGCAAGCTGCGTTTTGGACTGTAACCACTGCTATGGCCGGTAGTAAACCTTCCCCGAAACCACGGCCCAGTGCCTAAGCAAAGGTAAGATCAGAGTGAGCGAGAGCCTCTGCTTTGCTCYGGGTTTTCCTACCTGTTCGTTTTGTGCAGCGCCCGGGTGCCATGGTGACAAGCGCTGCAGGAGAGGTGGAAATAGTGCTGGGGCCAAGGTCAGATCTGGCTCTTGTTCACCGCTCCACAAGTGGGAATAACTGTAACCCTGGCAATAACCAAGTATCTCAAGGAGAGCGGATTCACAGTTGAGAGGCGCGTTGGGGACGCTGGGGCTGAGGCACGCTCACGTGTTGCCTCTCTAATGTTGTTCCTGTGTGGTTAAGTGGGGCCTCGGGGCCCAAAACCGCTTGGATGGCCTCCTCCAGCAGCAGGTGAGTTGTCATTAGGCCGTTGTTTTCTGCAAAGCCGACGGCCAGGATTAGTTTAAAAGAGGAAATGAATCTCAAAGAGCTGTTTCTGTGTGTTAGAGTGAGCCTTGGACTCTCCGGTGCTGATAACTTGGCTCCCTCTTGGCTTCCCCACACTCCCTCTTTGGTAGGTGTTTTGGGGCCAAGATGTGCTTCGCCAAGTTCTTCTTTGGTGCATTAGTCTGTTGGTCTGTTGGTATTAAAATGCTGTAACAGTGAGAGATTTGGGTCATAGTCTCTGCTTTTTTTGTTAATTTTGAACACGCTTGTGTGTTTGAATGCTTTCTTAAGATTGACTTGTTTTACACCATATAATTTTAAATTAGGATTTGGAAAGGGATAGTTGAGTCAGGATCCAAACTAGGCCTGTCGGATAATCTTACCCACATATATGGTGCCTGCTACGGTGGATCCAGAGCATGGCTCCTGGATGCTGCTGCAGAATAAAAAACCCTTTCTTTTGATTATTTTCCTGAAGTTTTGCTTCCCTTCCCTCCCTTTGTGCTGTATGTTCGGAATGTTTTGGGGTTTTATGGATTTTGATGGCACGGCACGTTCTTCATTCTGCCTTCTTGAGTCTTTTGTGTCTCCGCCTCTCCTCGCGGGTCCTCTGGCCACTCTTGCTCAGGTCACCAGAGGTTGGGTTTCAAAGCTGACCCGGAGGGATGGGGAGCGACCTGGGGCTAAAGCTGTCAAATACCTGGAGGTGGTGGGAGAGCTGGGCGTCGCAGGTGAGGCTCCGGCCGGCCTTTGCTCTGATAAGGCTGACAGCTGGGAATTTGAGATCCTTTTGCGAGACCCCCGTCAGGAGAGCCGTTAGCGGATCTGTGCTTTCCGCGGGAGCAGGGCCGGGGTGCTCCGGGCAGCTGGCAGCGTGCACGATGGGGGACATAAGGCTTTCTGATGGCCACGGCTTTGCYGTTAAGCTGAAGTCCCGTTTGCTCTGGCTGTGCCTACAGCGCACGTGGTCTCCTTGCACCTGGCAGCGTTTTGGGGAGGATGGCTTTTGCTCAAGCAAGCGTTTTTTCCCCCTGAAATTTGATAGGAGCCTTCCAGGCTCCCCCCTACCCCCCCTTACACTCCAACAGCTTCAAAACCCTTTTATTAAATCTAAAAAGCACTGTGCAATAGATCGTTATAATCGCTATAATTACCCAATGTGAAGATACAAGCACAAAATAATTTCCTTGGGAGGTTTTCACAAAAGGGAATACTTCTGATTTATTTTATTTTATTTTATTTTTTTTCCCCAGTCCTTTGAGAAAATCTCTAATAGGATGAATACAGTGAAGAGCGATGATAGGGCAGCAGAGATACAAACCTGATGATCTTACTCCCATTCCGGCGGGGTTTCCACTCCGGTGACTTCCTTAAAGGGCCATTGTCAGAAAGAAAAATCACATTGCTGGAAGCGGGTTGTGCAATCAATCACTGGCCGGCGCAAAAGTGGTGGATCAGATGGATTCCCTTCTGAATTCAATCAAAACACTTCAAAGAAGCGGGCATGTCTCTTGACTGAGGTATTTAATCATATACTTGGTGCCTAGCTCCCTGTCACACTTGCTTAATGAGACTAGACTTTTGTAATCCCAGAAAAGAGAGGCCAAAAGATAATTATGCACGCTCCAGACCCTTCTTACTGCAGATATCAAGTTTTTGGATAATTGCATTTTCTTGGACTGGGCCTTGAGCAGATAGATTCACAGAAAATAATTTGATTTTTGTTTTTTTTCCCCCCCCACTGCTAGAAGGTATGAACCACTAGCTTTTGAAGCGGTGGTGCCTGTATCCCTGCAGATGCTGGATCATTTGTGAGGGGTCTGCAGAAGGTGACAAAACCAAGCAGGTTTTCATATGCTACGCTGCGGTTGCGTAGGAGGAACTTCTGATGGTCCATGCCTCGAGAAAGGTGAAAAATTGCAGTGCAGGCAGCTTGCGAAAACTGATGCATGTGCTCTGCTCCTCCCAGGGAGGCCAAACTCAGCCAGTTCAGGTCCTTTAAGAGAGGGACGAAATGTTTCCTGCCCTTGCTCTGCGGTCAGAGGCTGGAGTAGCTGGGGGTCTGCGTTTCCCTTTGCTTCAGAGCGTGCACAGGACAAGCCCTGCTGCCTGGCTGGGGAGCAAACGTAACGAAGGCAAATGAGAGAAAAGGAAGGATGGCACGGCTTTTGGGGAAAACCGAAATGCAAATTAAAATGGCTGTGGAGGAACGCACGACTTAATTACATTCAGTCTTTTTGCCTCTGAAAAGAATAGAGAGTCCTGTAATAGTCCTTTGCCACCCACACCCCTTTTGGGGGGTCAGAGCAATTCCTGTGTCTCCTGCAGTATGAATTTCTTCACAGTTTCTTTGTCCTTCCTCCCTTCTCTGTCCTCTGAAGGCTCCGCACCAGACTCGGCTCATGATGTTCATGCTGGATTTCTTTGGAGCAGGGGTCAAACTGTTTATGTTTCCTTTCTTGGTGGTCTCCCCAGGTCGATTCTACTTTCTGCTGTGAATTTTTGTGTTTTGTGTGCAGATCACTTGATATCTAAAAATGGGTCTAGATACCTTTTGATAAAGGCATGAAGTATTTTAATCTGCCTGTTTTTACTCTTTTCCAGCCTTGCTGCTAAAACCAATTTGATGTTCATCTTTATTAAAAAAAAAAAAAAAAAAAAAAAAAAAAGGAGGAATGTTTAAAAAAAACCAGCTGATGTTTTCTCGGTCAGGTTTGTTGCTATTTTCAAACCAGTTTTAGGGGAGTAAAAGCTCCAGTGTTTTCTCAATTTAGGATTAGCTCAGTGAATGGCCAGGGAAGCCACACTCGCTTATCTCGGCAGCTGCGTGTGAACGCCGCTCTCCTCTGGGTCGCGCGGTGGTTTTGTTTTCTCTCTGTTTTATCTCCAGACCAGCTCGGTTAGATAACTCTCCTAGGTTTTTGCAGCCTCTGGACCGCAAGGCAGATACTGTCTGTGAAATGTAGATGTCGAGCGAGTGTCCGTCGTCTCCTTTCCTTTCCGTTGCCGCTCGTTTCTCCGCAGCGGGTCACTAATGAGAAGAAATGACAGTGACAGCAAACGCTGCTGTGTCTCGTGCCTGGCTATGCCATAGGCGTTTGAGACGGGCTCTGCTAAACTGATCCGACTTACCCTCAAATCCACTATAAAAATGTGTTTGTTTGCAGATGGCATTATCCTCCTCTTCGGTCTCCGCTGGGTTTTTTTCAAAGCTATAGCGTTTATATGCGGGATCAACTACAGCTCAATACTCTGTTCAGTGTTCATCCTGACATTCAGCGTTTTTGTCCCCAGATTGGGGGAACGTTGCTTGGTTCTTCCTTCCCGGCAGCGTCCTCAGCAGGAGCTTCCATAGCGTAGGAGTGGAATATAGTGTCCCTTCAGTCGCAGAGTCATGAAACACCGCTTTCCTTCCAGAATTATCCAGGAGATCTTCCAGCCACTTGTTGAYGTAGCCCAAAAGGTTCGTGCGTGCTTTAACGCAATTTGGCCTTTCCCATCTTGGCTGAGAACATACGCCAGCCAGCTAGCTCTCTTATATATTTTTTTAAGGTTTAATGGCACTCTTTTTCCTACTTTTCACCTCTCGATAAGACTTGCACTAAAGTTCATATCAGGTTTGAGACCAGGTACATGGATCCATCTGGAAGGTCTTCTGATTCCTCCCAATTTAAAACGACTTTCATTGCTTGTAATGATATAGGATTTTAATATTTTAAGCAGTATTACTAGGCAGCATTGTTTGAATGGCACCAAATTGACAAATTTTGCTATAGYGTTGACTGTAATTGAAATCTTGGTGATCATATAGGATTTACAATGTCTACACTTAAATCCCTGCTTACATGAGAACGTAAGACGAGCTCTAGTGGATCCATCGGTTCAGTATTTTGTATTGGACAGTGGCAGGCGGAGGTAGCAGGCAGAGGGGCATACGAGTTCATGCTGCAGCTCATTTCTAGGATCTGTAATTGCTGTATTTGTTCTAGGAGAAGAAAGTTCTGTCAAATCCTGGCACCCGTAAGAACTTGCACAGGGAAGTCATTATAAATGTGTAAATGAATTAGGTAACCCCCGATGGACTCCAGAACCGTAGCCCTCCAGACTCATGATGAAATAGTGTTTTTTCAATCAATTCATAGCTATTTAGGTAGCGCTTTTAACTCTTCCCTTGCAGTGAAACCATGGAGAAGGTGAAAGGGAAAACAGAATGTCATCAGAAATCAAGTTAATCTGATCTGGGAACACGGATATTAAAATGCTTTAATTGGAGTAGAGCAGAATTTGAGAACATTTGGATCCCGAATCTTTGCATTTCCATGAGTTTAACATATTTGAATTACTTCTTTGTTTGGGTTCAGATTTTTCTGCTTGTTTTGGGGGGAGTAGTTAAACCATCTTTATAAGGTATTTGAACTTACATTGCTGCTGTGTRCACTTAAATCTCAACTCCATCCCAGTATAAATCTGGGTGGGTATTATAGACTACAAAGACAAAATGGCTTTTAAATATTTTTTTTTCAGCTGCGATTTCTTAAAGTAGCTTTRGCACCAGCCAGATGAATTTTAGCTATTTTTAAGCACTCTCATTGATACTGTAGTGGGATAATTGTGGAGAAAAACCTGGCGTGCTTGAGCGATGTGTGTTTGCTACTAGCTGCAGGTGCCATCCTCACGGGATTCAGGTTCAGAGTTCCTAAAAGATGATAATATTTTGCAGCGGTAAGGTCTCCTGCCACGATTCAGCCCTCGCTGCCGCAGAGTTTCATCTTTCTGAGATCCGATCTTGACCTGCGCCGCAGGCTGTCGGCGGAGACTAGGGACCATTTAAAATAATAGCTGGTGTTACGGGTTCCTGGAAGCCAAGCGTGCGCCCGCGTTTCACCGCGAGGCAGCGGGTTGTGGGGGCTGGGAGCGGGCGGCCGGGTGCTGCATCCTAATCGCTGCTCCCGCAACGAGCTTTGCCTCGCTCTGCTTCTGCACTTCTGTCATAATATTGACTTGCAAACATATAGCTTTTTTGCCGGTTGCTATGGTTTCCCCGCGGCTACCGGCAGCTGAACTGTAGAAACGAGTAACGAGCAATACATTTCAAGCCTTAATGAAATGCACAGCAGTGTGTTAAACTTTTAAACCCAACGTGAATATCACCAAGCAACATCCATTCGTGATTTGCCGTAATTACTGCTGCAAGCTCCTTACAGCTGAAATACTGGAGCACAAGTCTTTCTCCTCCACTACATCAAATACATTTTTCTGCCAGTAGCTTCACAGTATCTCAGGCCTGTGATGTTTCATCATCCCTTCACCGTTTCAAAGAACTACGATTGACCTCTTTAAATTATTCACACCTTCCCTTGTGGTTTCAGAAAAGCAACATCTCCAAAATCTCCTCTTGTGTGTAATACCTATCTCCTTCTCTCTCACTCCCAGAAACTTCTTTTAAAGAGGTTTGATTCTTCTGTCCTGGTTACAAAATGTGAATCCAACTCATTTCCCCCAAGCTGCTGCTTGCATATCTGGAAGATCTAATCCCATCAAAGCAGCATTAGTGTTGAATTAAAATGTTTGCGTGGTCAATGTGTTGGTGCTGTTTGCCCCAGTGACTGCACCAGAAGGAACAGATGCCTCAAGTTGTTCAAAGTAGTAGTTTTCTGTTTCCTATTAAGAGGTCTTATTTGGTGTCTCTGTCTCGAGCAATGCATTTTTATCCATCAGTTTGAAATGCCTCCTTGTACAAGGAAGCAGGCACTAATGATACAGCCATTCTCCAGGCTCCAGGCCTGATGAGTGCAATTGCAGTTCTTGAATTAGTTGCATTGTGCTTGGCAGTTTAGAAAATCTGTGCGTGCTGTGCACAGTTTCTCCGCTGACCATTCTGATTTAGTGTGTTCTGCTAATATTTTACATGTAGTGCCGGAGTTACCAATCCTAGAGAGAAAAAACTGGTTGATCTATCTGCTCTACGTTCGCAAAGATTATGACGCCTGTAAGGTAAGAGCTACTTTTGAGACTTGGCTTTAGGAAATATTTTGAGGAAGTTATGAAATGACATACAAACCAGATCTAGCTGTGCTGTGCACCACGTACCTTGACCGTACCGTGATCATCTCCTCTGCGCTGAGCACTGCCAACAGAAGGCTATGGTGTCATTAGAACTTCTCCTTTCCCCAGAAATCTCTGCATGTCCAACACAATGTCCCTAGCTTGAAGTTAGGCTGAGTCCTAACCATGCTTTTTGCTGGCTTCTCTTGGAATAAGGGGACCAAGAGAAGATGCAACTAAAATAAGAGTCAAAACAACTTTAATTTTCTCAAATTCTCAGCAACATTCAGGACTCAAACTTGCAATTCTCTAGAGCTACCAGTGAGCTCTTTATTTCTTTAGAAGTAGAAAAAAATCAAAAGAATTGCAAACCTCTCTTGTTCCAGCTGACAAAATAGGGTCTTCCCAACTGATTGTAACTCAGTTTCATAGTTCAGAGTCTCTCAATGGTGCTACAGAGACGCTATGAAAAACACTTCAGTTGAGTAAAACATTTTTATACCAAGTGTGAGAAAAGGTCTTGGCTTTGCCTGAATGAGATTTGTTCATTTTACACATGATACATTGCACCCTTTGATTTCTCCTGGTTTTGGAGGATACCTTGGAAGTGGTTGTTGATTGGGAGCTGTAATGGTGAGTGAACTAAGGAAGTGGCAAACCTGTTAAACAGTATGTTTTCCTGATAAAACGCACACAAGTTATTAAAGGTGATCTGCCAGTGGGCAGGAGGAGGGGAAGAAGAGTTACCTTCCTGGTTCTGTAATGTGCCAAGAAGATCCAAAAGGATTATTTTCCTTCTGAAACACCAGGTTTGGTCAGGACTTGTCTTGTCTCTCGTTGTTGGAAAATTCCTGGGGCTGCTTAGGAAAGTGGCAGGGCAGAGGAAATTCATTTAGGTCTTTAATTAATGGAGCTGGAGGGTAGTATCCTTAGCAGAGCAATTTCCTCTCAGGTCTTGGTTTAAATAGACATAAACAAAAGTTATAATTAGCAGTCTAAATAGAAAATTGCTTCCATTTTCTGTTGATATGTCTGCATCTCCTCGGTCTCTCATTTTGTGAATTTACTGGTTTTGTGATTAGATGTAGAATCCTGGAGTGCAGAAAAGATACACAGTTCGGGAAAACAGAAGATAACCAAGTGCATGATGTAAAGGGAACATTGACCTCTCCAGGTCTTTATTAGTCACTAAAGGAAGCAGAAAAGGGTTAAAAAAAAAGAAAGCTAGGGAATACAGCTAATACTCTTTTCCTTGGCAGGCCAGCTTTGCAGCAGTAGCTGTCAAGCTTAAAGGCTCTAATAGGCAGCAAAACCTTTCCCCATGGCTCACAAAACTGCCTTTGCAGTGACCTTGGCAGAGTTTGGCACCAGACCCGTAGCTTGTAAAGGACTCCCCCGTCCTTTTGCACAGATGTTATGCAGGTGTGCTCAGAGGCCTGGACTCGTCCCCGGGAAGACAGGATCATAAACATCCCAGGATCCTTCTTCAGTCACTGCGGAGCGGTAGCACGTCTGAAAGGCAGTTCGGAGCTTAGGTGGGCTGAGCTGCCCTCTGCTAGTCTCTGTCTCTCTACTCCCTGATGTTATGCGTGGTCGCAAAGCTAACTTGCATGCCTCCCAGGTGCTTGCCCTTGGCATGTCCGAACGTGCTATTTGGGGGCTAATACCTTCCAAATGAAAGAGGGGTTTCCGCTCTCCCCGATGACTTAAATTTCTGTAAACTCATTGATTTTGGTATAGTTTGGACATTCCTTAAAATCCATCGCTGCTCTTTAAACTTGGCTAAGAAGTGAGTGACCTCAGTTGTGTTGGGCCCCCTTTTCTGCTCCCTGCTTTGGTGTGCCTCTCTCTAACACGGTTTTTAAAAGTTCCCATGTTTATCYGTGATGTAAAAGGCCACGAAAGACCTACTTGCTTATTAACCTTAGCTCCCCCAAGTGAACGGGTTAAATTACAATTTTCACAGTCCTGCTTCCAGGTCTGTTTTGGCGTTGCCAAGCTTTCGACAGACGTTGCTGCTCTTTACGGCAGGAGAACGCTAACGCCGGCTGATTTGGATACCCTGCTACCCGGCAAGAGGCAGGGCACCCCCCCCCCCCCCGAAGCCTGAGGCCGCAACACCCGCTGCCCCCTGGGGTAGGGGTGTGCCGGGAGGGCCAGACCCCGCTAAGCGACGACTGGCACTCGGCTCTAACCGTTTGTCACAACAGAAATCCTCCGCTTCCATTACGCACGAGGAAGGAATTACTAAAATTACCAGATGCTTTTAATTAATTAAAATCACTTATTGTTGTTTGGGTTCCTGCCAGTACATCTAAATTCTGTCAGCAAGTTAAACAAACTTAGGAGGAAAAACTGGGATTCCAGATTTCTCAGCGCAAAGCCTTTTGCTGTGGGATTTTTTAGGGCTTAAAGAATTAATCAGATATCTCTAAAAGATAGCTCTCTGTTGCCCTCTCTTGCTCCGAGAGGCTGATATGGTATAGCTGGAACAATATAGGATATCCGTATTCCAAAGGTTTATTGTTTATGAACGTCTGATGATAACGTCTGCAAAGACTGAACTGTGGACTTGCAGAGGGACTCTAGTTAGGAGACTAACAGATACGGATCCAAGGGGAAGAGCAGCCTAGAGTTGTTCTTCCTTTTCCTTCCTCCGTTTAGTTTTCTTCTCGTGAGCGAGGATGCTCAGTGATGACTCTCCTTGCCATCACCCTGCGTTCCTTCCACCTGCTGTGTTTTAGGGTCAGTTTTCCTCCTTGTTTTCAGGTCCTTTCGTTTGCGTTCGGCTTGGAGGCAGGGGATACAGAGGACATACAAGTCGGAGGAGCGCCAGGTTATCGCTAGCCTGGAAGAACGCCTTCGTGTGCCCCCTCTGTCTCTGTTGAGCACAGGGGGAATCTCGGAGGAAGCAGAGATGATGTGCTTGATTCTTAGTCACAGTCCGCAGCCCCCCGAAGGTCCCTCTTTTTGACTGGTTTTATGATTTCACATCATGCGWGACTATGGAATATAGCCAGACTGCCCCCAGCACCCCAAACTGCCAGCTGCATGAGCGCAGCCAGCAAGAATTTCCATTCGCATCGTTCTTTTTCGTTCCCTTTCCCCGTACGCATCGTTTGTGCGTCGTGCTTTCCTTGACTCAGCTGCAGTTGCTCCGATTCAATTTATTTCTCCACAAAGGGCCTAGAGTAGATGTCCTTATCAGCACAGGATGCTTCCATAGATTCCTTGTGGCATTTTCCCCAGGTAATATCTAATTATCTTTGGTAATAGGAATGAACAGCAAAATACTAAAAGGGCTCTGGTATTCCTGGCCCGGTGCCCTTCACAAACCGTGATGAGTTTGCACTGTTACGTTCACCATTGCAGTTGTCCCATCCCCAGTCCAGTGCCTCTGTTATATGTGGGATTTATTTGTTTTTTCAGGCTTGACGTATTTTGTGAACTGGGCACTAAACGTGTATTTCATTCTGATCCATGCTCCCCTATCGTGGAAATATCCTCCCCTACCTTGGAGAGGCAATGAAAATATTCCTTTTTGAAAGAAGAGGGAAGAGGACATTTATGTTCCTCTGCCATTGCTAGGAACCAGAGCTGGTCACGTTATGGCAAAAACGTCATGTACTTAGTTGAGAAGTTGAAATCTGTAAATGAGTAAAATCTATTAATTCACACATATCTATACACCTGAAACTAGATCTCTTCTATTACCTTTGTTAAACTATTAAAAGTTTTACCACTTTTATAGAACTTTAATATAGTATATCGCAAAAACTAGCTACAAATTCTATATTAATATTGACTTTTCCGAGCACAAATTCTGGTTACATGAATGTCCTATTTGTCATGTCCCATGTGATACCATCTTTACTAGTCACATGAGGAAGAGCTTTGTCCATTAACATGTTGTAAGATGTTTGAATTCAGGTTGTTTTAGGGTGCTCTGCCCCGAGCATAGACACAGTACAGCTATATGTAGTAAAAAAAACACAAAAAATTCTGCAGAGCAATGTTGCAAAAGGCATTTGGTCAGTCAGAGATCAATTTTTCTTCCATAGGGATCACCCGTATTGAAATATCAGAGGGTTTTGTATTTTTCTGAAAACTGCCATGCTGCAGTTTAGTATGGGGGTAACAGTCCAGCAGCTAATTGGCGTTTTAGTGCCAAAAATTGCATTTGGTTTGTATTCTTTCTACTTCATCGTTTCAGGCGCTCATCAAAGAGCAACTCCAGGAGTCTCATGGAATGTGCGAATATGCAGTGTACGTTCAAGGTACGTTCGTGCGGCGTCTGAAAGTTGTTTGGGGGGTTTTGGCTACACCAAGTTCTTTCTGGTTTAAGACACRGTGAGCAATAAGGAGGGGGAACGACTGAAGGAAAAGGGTATAAAATGCATACGTAAAAAATACATTTTTGACATTTTTCTACTTGCTATGTCGAGTTTTGAAATTGAGGATTATCTCAGGGATATACAAATTAGATTTTCTGTTTTCTCTTTATTGATGAGTTTGTCTTCGGTTCGCCCTCAGACTAGGGACTCTTGGCCTTTCATGTGCTCATGTTTGATCAGATTGTGTTTGCATGCCGTGAAATGAGTTAGATGCTTGTTTTCTGTTAGAGCTGCATGCCTTAGGTGACACTTACCTTACTGCTGGCTTTACGAAGGTCTTCCTCTTCCTGTCCTGCCTCCATCCTCTCAAAGCAGTCCCCCAAAACCTGGCCTTGCAATTCAGTGTCGCATGTCATGGCAGCAGATTGCAGGGGTGAGGGACAGCTGAGGTTTGTTGGCTGAGGACATCTTGCAGCCTGTAAGGTTTGGGGGCAGGGGGAGAAACCCAGGCCGTATCTTAACAAACAGTTGGCCAAGGTTTAAGGCTGCCTTTCTTCTAAAGAGCAGAAAATTTCCAAGCAAGCTTTACAAGTGCTTTACGTGCTTTTTCATTCTGCCCTCAGACAGAGTCTGCCTGAGGTTGCTGCAGAGGGGGAAAGACCAAATGAGCCTTGTTACAATGTATTTGTACTTCCTGTTCTGTCCCTGCTGTCAGAAAGGCACATTTTTCCTACAGATAATGGACTAATTTGCCTGATATATGTTGTCTTACAGCTCTGATATTTCGCTTGGAGGGGAAAATTCAAGAATCTCTTGAACTTTTTCAGACATGTTCCATTCTGAACCCCCGAAGCGCCGACAACCTCAAGCAGGTGGCACGATCGCTGTGAGTGGTGTTTTATTGCTTCTCTTTGATGTGGCACCCAGGACCTTCCGTGTTTTGTTTTTCTCCCAGGCATCGAGTGAAATCCCAGGCTGCTTAATTCTGAGCACGCTTCCTTCTTATCAACACTTGAGTTGGTTTCCAGAAGCGTGGGACAGCCTTAAAAGCAGAATCTCTGTTATCTGCCTAGCTGCTATTGTGGTATTTTTTCTTTGTGTTTCAAGCACACCAATTCCTAGCTCCAGAGCTGAGGGTGCTGACTTGAGCTGTGTGAGTGGCCTTACTGGCTTCTTGCCACCTCTTGAGTGTCCGGTTTGCTATTGATCCCCTGGCTCTTTCCTTTGAGACAAAGGCAGGCTACAGAGACTGCGGGTTCATTCCTTACATCCCCAGTACTGTAAGGGAATGCCTCACGTCTCTCAGGTTTGATGACCTTGGTGCTGGCTGGCATGTTACTTGGATCGTAAACTTCTCAGGGTTTCTCGTGCAGGTCTCTGGAGAACTAGCAGATAGCATCATTTCTTACTGGCAAAGGGGGTAGTGGTTGCACAGCAGGTTTTCAAAGCAGGAAAAAAAAAATCTGAAATACTTTCACAGGTTTCTTCTGGGGAAGCACAAGGCAGCCATTGAAGTGTACAATGAAGCAGCTAAGCTCAACGAAAAGGACTGGGTAAGTGTGTCAGTAAGTTGCGGATTATCGTAGTATGCAGATGTTTCTTTACAGCCTTAAGAAGATGCTGCAGACTTGTTCCAAGCAGAGGTGAGCTCACGCTGCCTGCAGCCTGAGCAGAGTGGGAGCTGCAAGGCTGAGAAGCAGAGCTTTTTAGCGCAGGTCACTAACAGTGATGAGGCTCTGCAAGCTTCCGGTTTAGATCACAGGCACAGGGCATCATTTCTACCTGCAGAAGCCCCCTCCTTGTCTTGGGGCACAAACATAGACCCATGCGACATGTCTGAGCTTTGCAGAGTATTGCCGTTAGCATAGCCATATATAGTACACAGAGCTAGATTTCATTAAGGAAGGTATGGTAGGCCACTCTCTCTTTGGAAACCCTCAGTTGTCATTAAAACTTGCTTGAGTAATCAGGAATCCTTTGGTAATGCAAAACACCATTGAAAAAGATTGCCTTCAAATTAGCTGAAAAGGTTGTACCTGTTTTGGCAAAATACAGCCTGATAGCTGTAGGAGCAATAATGAAATTAGCTCTTCCAAATAATAATTAAAAAGTGAAGGAAGAGCACTGCAAAAGGAAAAGCTGGTGAGAAGAGAGAGGACATGGCTTGCAGTTTGTGAACACCCTTCCAGATGTGACTGTTTTGTGTGCAGAAGTGTTGTTTCTAAGACGGACTTGCCACATATGATCTCGTGCAGGGTGTCCTGGTCACCTGCAAGCTTACACAGAGAATAACGGCCTCATTCCCTAAGACAGCGGCCACCCCCTTCTTTAGCTGTGGTTTTGGTACTCAGTATGTCTAAAAATCAGACTGAATACAAGAAATAGGAGAGTTTCCTTTTAAAGGCCAAGGCTGTCTAAACTGGTGAAGCAGTGAAACTTTTACCAGAATAGAAACAAGAAAGTAGTGAGCCTTGCATTTCTACTCCCCCAAATGTAGCAGGGTGAAGAAGGTGGCACGTAGCTTGTCTATTAAACTCTTGGCAATGAGTTAGAGGTGTGATTTGTTCCCAACAGTGTCACAAGAGTGTTTAGGATGCCAAAATGATTTTCCTACTGTGTTGCAAGCATGTTTAGGATGCCATAGGGATATCCGCCCTTTTGGTGCTCAGCTTCTATTTTGGAAAGCTAGACACATTTTTCAAATTGTGTCCGGCTGGGTGCAGTATTGCGCATATCTGGTCTACCTACAGAGAGCCACCCATAAGGGCAACTTGTGTCAGCTTCAGAGATCTCACTGGGAATCAAACTGGAACATCTCAGCAAAGAAACCCATCTTTGCTCCTTGCTCTCCTAAAAGACCATCCTTGTTTCTCTGCTTTTGTCTCAGTGGCCTGCAGTCTTTTCCTGTGCAATGAGGCTGTAGGTTCCTGAAGTGCCTTGCATTTATAGAGCTATTTGAGTTACAAAGCAAGAAGGGTGTGGGCAGGCACAGAGGTGTCCCATGCAGGTCTGTGGTGGCCATTACTTGTCTTTGCAGGTTACCCAGCACGTACCTCAAACCTCATGCTGATTTGGATTTTTTTTGGTTTGTTCGTTTGTTTTTTGTGCATACAGGAGATCAGCCACAACCTGGGTGTGTGCTACATGTACCTGAAACATTTCAACAAGGTAACACAATGCTCGTCTCATCTACCTGACAAGTGGGAAGTGAGGTTCCCAGAATTTTCACTCTTTCTGGTAGTGGATCAGTTGCAGTGAGAGGTATCACGAAAATTTTGTGCGTCAGTGTTCGTTTCTGGGAGTGAACGTCTGTGAGCTGTGCCTGTTTTCATTTGCGTATTGAATTACTTTGAGTCGGTGGGAAGTCAGTGAGTTGGATAAGAATGAAGCTGAGGTTAGCCTTATTGCAGGCCAGGCGGCTTCTTTGACCTAGGATTTTCAGAAAGCATTTCTATTTTTAAAGTGAATGTTGGGGAAACCTCGAAGAGCCACCTCAAACTAGACAGAAAAACCAGCTGTGCTCCAACAAGAGCTGCTTCTGTTTTGGAGCCTTTTAAAACTAAAACCGTATCCATTGCTGGTTTTGTGAGGACCAGCAATCTGTAGAGCATGCCAGTTCCATCTTCTCGAAGCAGCCGAAGTTTGACAATTAAGACCTAAACTTTGCTCCAGCATGTAAACTGCTTGAACTGCTGTACCTTGTGCAGAGAGTTTCTTGGGTGCCGGTACGCGTGACACTGTTGATGCTTCCTAGGGAATACAGAACTTCTGGGAAACTTGCAATGGAGTTTTGGTGCCTGTTCTAAGTGTGCCATTCCCAGCTCTTCGCTTAACCCTTCCTAGGCACTCGTGATGAGCACTGAGTGGTCTCTTGTCGTGTGGGGTTACTTAATAAGAGAAAAATCAGCATTTAGAAAAACTTCATTCCCAATTTGGCCCCTTTGCTCCCTGCTACTAGAACAGCAGGAATTCCTTTACAAGGAGGTCTTTGGAGGAGAAAATGAAACAAAAAATATCCCTTCTGCCTGAGATAAGGGTGACAGTCTTCCTAAAACCACTGTTTTGAATTGACCTGAGCGTTACATCGGCCACCTAAATTCTAGTCTTTAGGGACCTCTATGGCTGTTGAATTCCTTCTCAGATATATTGCTGTTTCTGGTGGAATATTGTGGTCCCTGCATCGAACCCCTGCTGCATTCCCAGTTAGAGGCATCACTGTAAAGCAAGAAGCTCTGGAGTACACAGGTTCATACTTGGGGTTTATCATATGCACTAACATCTTCCGTACTGGGACCTCCTAATTTCTTGGCTGTCCCACAGGTCTGAGATATAGTGGTCACACTGGGCAGAAGTACATGCTGAATACTTTCATGAGGACCTCTACAATACAAGGAAGCTCATGGAGATGATTTTGGCTTATTAGTAGTTGCTGATTGATAGCAAATACTCAGTATTGCAGAATTCCTTTCCTGTGTCAGCATTTCTCTTTCTAATATACTGTGTATTCAGAAACAGCGCATATTTTCTACTGTCCTGCTGGCTGGGCCTGGGGTAGTGAGAGGAAGACATGCTTGAAAGTATCTCCTGTTGGAGGGGATTAGTGTGTGCCTGACAAGAGCTGATTCATTCCTCTTGTTTACTTGGCAGTCCCTGCTTGTTGCTGGAATAAGCATTTTAGAAAGAAATGAACTGTGGTGTACCTATTAACCCAACAAATCTGGAGCAGCCCTCAAACCAAACTAACTCAAATGCAGGAAGAGGCAGGCCTGTGCTCCTCTCTTCCTTGGCAGATCATTGCCTCTCCCTTGGCTTGAAGCATTCAGCTTTGCATTCTTCTGCCCCTAAAAGCACATGGCTCCTGATGCAGAACTTCTTTTGACAATTAGGCTGGGCTTTTCTAGCAAAATTCTCCGAGCTCAGTGGGTTAGCTGTTCCCTTTTGCTACATGCTAGCTGCCAGGGACTGCTCTTAGGCTGTTGCTTCACTAAGAGCTCTGTAATCCCTCATTTTTTCTTTTGTTCTCTGTGGTTGTGTGTTTAGGCACAAGACCAGCTCAACAGTGCCCTGGAGCTCAACAGACATGACCTGACTTACATGATGCTGGGGAAAATTCACCTATTGGAAGGGGAGACGGATAAAGCCCTCGAAGTCTATAAGAAGGCAGTAGAGTAAGATTATATCCTTTTTCCTATCTGTCCATGTCCCAGCCTATGCCAGGAGAAATTTGATTGGTGTCCCAGATCTGGATTGAAGACAGAAATGCATGATTAAAAAGCTAATGGTAATTATAGTGTCTCGGTGCAAATTTGGCACTTTCAAGCTCTTTGGCTGTCTCTGCTCTCAGCTGTAGTCCTCCTCCTGCTGACAATGTGTCAGGGAAGAAGGTGGCTGTTGGAAGGTCTGCCAAGAAAAAGTGGAAAGCAAATGGATGGAGACGCCTGGGAGCAAACATATCCAAAACTGACTTTTAAATCCCGGAGGTTTGTCGACCAAAAAGATCTAACCCTGAACGTCTGTCAAAAATCAGTTGCTGGGTTTCATATACTGTTTTCACTTGGAGTRATTTATATCCGAAAGAGTGGGAGTAGGCAGAGTAGAGATGGGCTGGTGTGCTGTGAGAGTCTCCCAGGCAGTCACTGTTTCTCAGTCCTGATCTCTCTTGTTTTAGGGCATTTCTGAGCATAGATTGACATCCGACTTATCAGTGGTTTTAAAAAGTGTTTTTTTAATGTGGAGAAACGCTAAAGAAAAGCACGATGTCCCTAACAGCATGGTTGCCAGAAGCCAGTGGAAGATGTACAATTTGTACTCGCCCTTTTCACATACTTTTTCCTTAAATATCTGCCTTTGGCTGCTGTCTGACAGTATATTGGGTTGATCTAGAATGCTTATTATGTAATTAATCCTTGCCAAGCATTTTACCGTGTTTATATTTCTTATCTCGGTGCGCCGCTTCTCTGCCTTCTTCCTTCCTTCTGCTTTTTTTCCCCTCATCTGACTATTGCATTTTGTCTGCTGTTACCAGCTCTGGGATAGTCTGTCACTACTGCCTGTTTCTATAACACCAGCCACAGGGAGGTTTTGTTCTGGTTAAGATTTAAAGGTGCCTGTGTGATTATAAATATGAGACTGCTTAAGACTTGACAGCTCAGTTAGCTGCAGTGACTTGAAAACTCAGTCCTCTTAAGGTGACTGAGGCCATGAACGTGCAGTGTCCCTTTCTGCTTTTTTTTTTTTTTTGGTTTTGTTTTGTTTTGTTTTGTTTCATCCTGTTTATGTCTTTGTTCAAAAGCTAGTGGGAATGGGGATGCTTTTATGAGTATTCACCACATTGCTGTGTGCACCCCCAATTAGCAGTGAAGGTTTCGGAGTTGCATACTCTAACCGAAAACACTCGGAACATATTTTTTCAGCCTTGCAGCACTGAACGGAGCGGTGCGTATCGCCAGGGATACATTTATTGCCAGGGTAGTGCCCGTCTGGGGGCTACCGGTGCACAACAGGGCCATGGTGAGCACGGCGCAGCTGCTTCGTGAAACCACGTTTGTTATCTTTTTATTGCTCTAGTGAGTTAAAAGGCTGACAATAAGTATGTGTAGGATCCATCAGAAATGCTGAGGATTGCCTGTCGTATTTGGCTCAAGAGGCTTGGGATGGTTTATGATGGGAATACCAAGTTCTGGTTCCAGGTCTCCGATGCAGACTCACTGTGAATCCTAGGAAACTGTGTTGTCTTTTTGCACCTCCATTTGCTTATGCTGTAAGATCTACTTCACAGAACTATCGTGACTTTTCTTGCATCAAGAGAGCATTTGAGAGCTTAGATGTAGGAGGGAAGTCCCCATGATGACAACTGTTCTAATATTTGGGTTTAATAATAATGAATTAAATTAAATAATTAATATTTAATGACATCCTGGGGTGATACTAGTATAATGTAGGATAATAATTCCATGTTCTGCACTGTACCTTGTCCTAGAAGGGCCAATAAGCAATGCAGCTCTTTGACTTTTGTATTACAGATTTTCTCCAGAGAACACAGAGCTCCTTACAACTTTGGGGTTACTCTACTTGCAGGTACTGAAAACTGTTAGCTATTACATGAACTTACTTATTTTCAAAATGATCTAGGTTTTATTATAGAGTTAATTTCTATTCATCTTTGTATGAGTTTCACACATTTCTCTAAAGGCCATGCTTGACGTGACAGAACATGCTTTTCTGTATCTTCTTTTTTCCTTTTACTGCTAAAAGGAAGTTGATTCCCTGGAACTGAGCCAGAGCAGGAATTCTGTTTGGTAGCTGCCCTAATTGTGTTACCGATCCTCCAGGTACAATAACACATGACTAGTCATTACCTTGCTCCTCTAGCAGGAGCCTAGCAAGTTGTTCTCCTAAAAGCAGCCATGAAATTGTTAGTGCTAACACACCTTAAAAGAAAATCAAGAATGATTTAAATAACAAAAGAATGTTAATCACTCTGGTCTGTGAAGTGTATGGGAAGGACCCTCTGTTTATTCGAAAAGTAAGCTTCCTGGAAGACATTGCTTTCCTCTGGAGATAGGGAAGCTGAGTAAGAGACCTGAAGGTCTTCAGGTGGATATGTGGGGATTTAGAAGGGAGTCTGACATGGGAAGGGGATCTGTAAGATAGAAGTAGTGTGAGTGTAACATTCCCGATGTGAATTTAGCCCCCAGTTCTCCATGCTGTGACTTGCATGTTCTGTTTGTCGTGTCTCTGGATACATACCCACTCTTGGAAGTTGAAAAAGGCTTTCACAGTCTTTCCCCTCACTATTAATTACAGAAGGCACTGGACACTGATGCATTAGTATAATTGCTGGAGTGAAAAATCAACTTTTCATGAATTTCTATGACCAAGAGAAGACACCAGTAGCCACAATTTTATCCTGGTCAGACCGGTACAATACTGGCACAACTCCATTGAAAACAATAAGATTTAAGTGATTCTAAGTAGTTGCATGCTTACATATGTGCATAATCCTGCCCACTAACATTTGCAGGCCATTAGAAGACAAGGGGAAGCTCTCTTTTTGTGAAAAGAGTGCACAGCATCTTGAGGAGTGAAGAAGTTGTGGTGAGGGATTCAAAGATGTGCCAAGCAGTTTGTAGTTTGTAGTTTCTCTTCTGAAAAAGATGAAGGTGCAGAGGAATATCAACCCACAGTTCCCTCCTGTATAGAAATGTCACAGCGCAATCTGTATAGAAACCTTTGTTTGGTCAGAACAGTGAATTTCATTAAGCAAAATCCATTTTTAGGATCTGTTTTGTAAATTATTAAACAAGAATGTTTGTGTGTAATGGGAGCACTATAAAACTCACTCTTCTGAATCCTGGTTTTAGTTGAACTAGAAGTTCTGGTATCTGAAAAGCATTCTTAACCCCTTATTCCTGAATTTCTGATGCTTATTTACTTCTTTCCCAGCTTGAGGATTACCAGAAGGCTTTTGAACACCTTGGAAACGCGCTTACTTATGACCCCACCAACTACAAGGTATCGTGAGGACTGGAAAAGAACCAGCTGAATGACGATGAGATACCTCTTAAAGCTAATTCCAGTATCAGAGCTTTGCCGTCTAAGTCCAGTGTCTGAGCCTGGGAAGGCTGAAAAGGATCATGCTCCAGAAAGTTTTCTCTGAAATAGCTTCTAGGACCTTTCCCTGGGGAGGGAACTGTGTGTGTGTAAGTAGGGAAGGGGAGGAGGCAGAAAGGAGGATGCTAAGTTGATGCCTTTGGCTTTTAATCTGAAGTTGCGCCTATTTTTAACAAATGGAAATCATTTTGCTATGAAAGTCTTCAAGGCATTGTTTCAAAAATCCCCAGAGCTGTGTCTGAGTGCTTGTGACTCCTAGACATGGAGCGCAGATACGAGGGATGTCCCTTAATATTATCCTCCCATCCACTTATACACCTGTCTGTGCTGCCCGCTGTTGTATACAAATGTCATTTTTCCTCAGCTCTGGTCTGGAAAGCTGAGCCTGGCATCCAGGTTCAGTTCTTGATCCTGAAACAGCTTCCCTTTTTAGGCACGTTACTTCATTTCTCTCTGCCTCTTTCTCCTTCTGTGTGGTGATAGCAATGTAGAGTATTGAAGTGTACGGTTGACAAATGATACGTGAATGCAAACCAAATGTTGTTGTGAAAACACCTTTACACTTACAAATTTGATTTGTCACTGTGAAATATTGTAAATGACTTAACTAGCTTACTGTGGTTTAAATATAATGTGTTGCAATCACTTGCTCTTCTTTTCATGCATGTTTCCGTTAATTTGCAATATCAACCAGTCAGTGTGAACTAGGCAAGCTTTGCTGCATGTGTCTTGCTTGCCTATGTTTTAGTCTCCAGTTAACTTGCACCAGAGCTATTTCTATCCGTACTTGTTGATAAAAAGAAATTATTAGTGTATAGCTCTTCTCAGAGAATCAGGAACTCTGGAAGCTACTGCTGTCACCCCAAAACATACCCTAAGCACTATTTCCAAGCCAGTTATGATCGAAATACATAGTACAGGAAGAAACGGATTCCCTCCTTTACCCTGTCTTCTCCTGCTGTGTGTTGGGAGACTCTAGAGTCCCCATCTGCTCCGCTAGCTTTTGATCTTGGCAGCTACTAGGAGACACCTGAAAAAGACATTTGTTCTTGAGATGGTTTCAGTTTCATAACTTTGTCCCGTTGTCTTCTTGCCACATTTGGGGAAACCTGGTTCCTCAGTTGGTCTCTCTCCTGTTCTTTCCAAGGCTACCTTGGCAGCAGGCAGCATGATGCAGGCCCATGGAGATTTTGACGTTGCCCTCTCCAAATACAGGGTGGTAGCCGGTGCTGCGCCTGAAAGCCCCCCGCTGTGGAACAACATTGGAATGTGCTTCTTTGGCAAGAAGAAATACGTAGCAGTAAGTATCCGGTTTCCTTATTTATTTTTATTTTTTCTCTCCATCTGTAATTAACTTTATATAAGAACGAGAGTCCTGTTGTGGCAGAGGCAGGAGGTCTGATCCGGCTGGGCTGCGTTACAGCACACTGTTATTCCTTTTTGAAGGCTATCAGTTGCCTGAAGCGAGCAAACTACTTGGCTCCCTTTGACTGGAAGATTCTGTACAATTTGGGGTTAGTCCACCTCACGATGCAGCAGTACGCGTCTGCTTTCCACTTCCTCAGTGCTGCCATCAACTTCCAGCCCAAGATGGGAGAGCTCTATATGCTCCTGGCAGGTACGCAACGCTCCGTTACCCAGATCCGGTGTATATCTGGCTTAGGAGATGTAACATTTTGGAGAGAAAGCTTGGGCTGAAGCAAGCAAATATTGGACAAGTGCTGTACCAAGGAGCTGTTTCCCCCTAGGTCACTGGCAGGTGTGAAGCCCGAAAAGTCTGTTTTCTGTGTCTGTTGTGGATAGGAGGGTTAAATTGCAGTGAGATTCAGATTAGACATTAGAAAAAACTCTCTCTCCTTAAGAGTTTGGCACTGGAATACATTGCCTAAGGGACAGGTGTGCGTTTCCAGCGCTGGAGGCTTGTGTGATCAAGCTAGACAAATATCAGAGTCAGAGTGACACAAGTAGAGTTGCTCCTGGCCTGGGGCAGGGGCAGCGGTCCGGACAACCCTGCTAGGCACCTCTGCTCTTATTTATTTTATGATTTAACGACATTCCAAATTGTCTTAAAAGCGAAGTTGTTGTGTGCATGAACTTCTGTGTGTACGTTTTGTTTTGRTACAGTTGCTCTGACAAACCTCGAAGACATTGAGAATGCAAAACGTTCCTATGAGCAAGCCGTGGCACTGGACAAGTAAGTCTTAATCGTATCTGTTGGTTGTCTGATCAAATTGCTTCTCCTCCCTTTACCTGTTTTTCTTTGCACGCTTTGTCCCTCTGTCTACTTCTACCCTACGTGGTTCATAAAAGGGGGACATTTTTATGCTTGGAGCTGTGCAAATCGCTGTTCTGAAAAGTTTTTGGGGGTGCAGGTCAGCTCTGAAAAATGAAAAGGAAATCTTGTTTCAGACCAACCCAAAGCTGAGTTTTATTTTGTTATTTATACAGTGAGTCAGTGTTAATGACTTGGATTCCAGGCCTTCTTCCAGTTAATATTAATACAGAATGGAGCAGATTCAATAGGAGAAAAAGAGTCTTCCCAGGATATTTTGTAACCCAATGTGTGAGCGCTGTGTGGAGCAGTGGGGGGCTAGGTATGAAGCCTGTCCTGAGTTGGTCAGAGGGAAGATCTTCGTCTGGGAGAATGTGGGCAAGGAGCTAAGCTGAACGATATAAAAGGACGGCAGTGGCAGTTCTTTCTCCTCCATTTTGTGAACAACATCTACATTCACTATCTAGCCCCTAAAATCAAAGCACGTGGCTTCAGAAATGTTAAAATGAACCATTTCAGTATTAAAAATAGCAGTTGGTATCATTTCAGCCAGAAAAACAAATTTATCTCAAATTCATGAATAATTTTGGCAGCCTGGGTCTGCTTTTCTTTGCTTTTTTTTTTCCTAGTTATTTTAACTAGTAGATAATTTGATGACCATTCTTCTCCCCAGTTTACTGTGAATAGTTGCATGTTTACAGCAGCTTGCACAGTGCTCCTGAGCCGGGAGGCTCTGTGGGCTGACAGCAGAGCCGTAGGGCAGGTCCTGGGGAAAGTGCCCTTTCCCTCTGCAGCGGCCACCGCAAGGTGGCATGAGAAAATCCTGCTCCCTTTTCTTCTCTCCTTTCTAACCCAGGTTTAATTTTGGGAACTCCGAAAATCAGTAAGCCCATAAAAGAGCAGTAGGTTTCAAAAAGTAGCGTTTGACATTTTAGTGCAGTTCTCTTTGTGACGAGGTGCTGTAAACGCCCTCGGATGTTTTCCGAGAGTTACGCAGCTGGCGTGCGCGGTGGAGCGCCTGAATCCGTCGGCCCTGGGAGCCAGCACGCGCCTGGCACCGCAGTCCTTCGTGCTTAGGCATCAACAAAATTGCAAAGCGGATTTGAATGTTGCTTCTGCATCTGTTTCAAATGCCGGTAGAGCTGTGCAACCTCCGCAAGGGAACCGAACCTGTGCAACCTAAAAACGTTCCAGAAGGATTTGGAAATGTTCCATTATATTGCCGCGTGAGAACGTGGTCGTTCCTACCAAGTCCCTGACTGTAAGTCCGGCTGCAGTCGCCTTTACCTGGCTTTCCTAGTCAGACTCCCATGCCTAGCAAGGGAGTGCAGGATCTGCGATGGTGCGTGCTGCTCAGTCACGAGTTTGTGTGCTTTGATCCAGGAGCGGGAAGAGAAATTTAGCTCCACAACTTTGCCTAAATATTTGGCACTAGATTCACCAGGAAAATAAAACCCCATCAAAGGGAAAATTCGTGCCAGCTGCTGCAGACTGCTGGGAGGAATCCGCAGGCTTTGTTAGGCTCTGATCTTTGTGGCTTGTTCAGCTGACATCCCTTGCATTTTCTACAGTAACTTTTGTGGCTGGATCCGTGTTCCCACAGGCTCTCTTTGCTGGCGTATTCTGAGCAGTTTGGCCGGGATGAAGCTAGCCGTGTCTGTTTTCATTAAATACTTTTATAGCAGTGCTATGACATTGGGTGCGGGTGCCATGCTGGGGTCTGGAAGGGAAAAAATCTTGGAAAAATCTTTTAAAAAGATGTCTGCTGCTCTTCTTAGTACTGATTTTTAGCTCATAGTTGCACTTTCTTTCTGTGATTGTTTAGCCATTGATTTTTCTGACTGTCGTGTTGCTTCTCAGGTCTTGAAGGAGAATTAGTTTGAAAGGGTTCAGTTAGTTTTAAAACTGGCTGTTCCCCGTTTCCAGTGTGATGTTGTGTGGGGTTGGTTTTTTTGTAGACTTTAATGGCATTTTGGGGGGTGAAGAGATGGCTTTTTGATATCTTTCGTTTTTCACACATTACTTCCTTTGCTTTGTCTAAGACACAGAGGAGCTTTTTTTTTTTTTTTTATTGCGGGATCAGTTTCTCCATTAAGGGAGAGACAGTGGTTATAAATGCTATCAGATTCTTCCTAATAGTCTTCTTTGTCACAGCACTGTCATATAACTTAAGAGAATTGATAGTCGTGGCCTGCAAATGACACTTCCTATTTACCGAGCAGCGGTAGCAGAAGCCCTGCCTTCAGCACTCCTCACAAAGCACGCTCGCTCCGTCTGGACACCCCAGGTGTGGGTGCTGGGGTCCTTGGGTGGCTCCAGCTATCCCTGCCGCACTCCAGGAGAGGGCACTAGTCCCTCGCTCAGATTTATTGAATGAAGGTACAAAGCAGCCCTCGCTGACCTGCCTGCAGCGCTACCTGTGTGTGGCCTCTCCGCAGGGATCTGTAGCTAGACAGAGCTCTTCCAACGCCCTCCTCGACCGCATCTCCTCCGCTGAAGTCCGCTCGGATTCAGAAGAAATCCTCGCCAAATGCAGCTCTGCTCTGCTGGGTCTCAGCCTGCAGCCGGTATGAACTGAGTGTCTGGATCAGCTCCCAGGCTGGGGCCGGTGGCCCCCTTGCATTTCATTTCTTTCCTGAAGATAATAGATAAGCATTTTGCTTCTCCAAGATAAGTGTGGAATTCAGACCAGGAATGGTCAGAGCATTTTGTGGAATGTAAATTTGGGCTAGTCGAGCAAGTAGAGAAGGGTCAGGTCACTGAGGAGTTTACTTCATGTGTCAGCAGAGCCAAGGGAGTCAACTTACTCCTTCCCTCTGGTTTAGTTTGCTCACGCTCCTGGCTATGCCAGAAGAAAAGTTACTGATCCGGGTCAATGTATCCTAGCGAAGGCAGTGGATGCTCTGGAGAATGAGAATAAACAGAACATCTCTTCCCTTCTGAAATCGTCTGTGCATGCATTATCCTGCATCAGGAGGGGAGGCAGGGCTGCACGGGGCAGCACTGGAACATCTGCAATGCCAGGTTCCTCTTTGGATCCTTCATTGAGAGGGATCGCCTGCTGTTTCTCTGTGACAGTGTATACAGTTGCATATGTTTTTCATTGGCGGAATGAGAGAGAAGAGGTGGGGAAAAGAAATGTAAGCAGATGTTCTGTAGCGTCCTGGTTTGTAAAACACAATCAAGAAGCATGAGTCAGTTCCACTGTTTGTCCTGTCCCGTGACAAGCTTTTCTGCTACAAATTTGGAGAGCTATGACAGCCTGAGATAGGTCAGAGCAGAGATCAGCTTTCACAATGTGATGAAACCCCTGCAACTGCAGTTTCTGCCCCAAGAGCAAGAGGATGGAAGACCAGGCAGCGATTTGCATTTGGAGGTACCTGCTCGCTGAATGGGCGCTTGCTCTGGCTACCAACTTACAAAGGACGCTCCTGTGAGTTGCGAGTCAAGTACAAAGACTTGGCTGTTGCCAGGAGGAGCCTTAAAGGGGGTGAGGCAATCCAAAGAGCTGTCTGCATCGACACTGACGTTGTGGAGTACTTTGCTGACCCAAGCACCGAGTCCCTCGCCAAGCTAGTGGGTGTCTAACTTGTTCCAAACGTCTCTCAGTATTAGTGTTTCTGCTGTCAGCCAGGCTTCTGCAGCTGCCTTTCTAAGTCTGCACTTACTGAAAAACGCAAAAGCTTTCTGCACGTGTTCACTCTGCAGCTCTGTAGCAAACCAACCCCTCGCACACCATGGCTCTCTGTTACGCTGCGTCCCCCTCCACCCCGTAGTGTGCAACGTTCGTAGTTCTGAGATTGCTCCCAGACATTGCGTGCGTTTGAGGCGAACACTTGTGGTGTTTGAGTGAATCTCCATGGTTGCTGACAAAGCGAGCTCACCTCCTGATGGAGAGAGGAGGTCACTTTGCAGGGTGACTTACATGGACCTGACCTGAGAGCAGCTGAAACTGAGCACTGGAAACCTGTGAGCAGGCGTGAATCTGGCTCTGCAGCCCCTCATCTGCTTCGGGGTCACGTGTCCTGTGACTTGTCTCTGCCAGGCAGCAGAGTATCTCTGGCTTTGCTGCTTGGGCCCACCTTGGCGTTGTTCTTGTCAGGATAAATTTTCTTGCGCTGAATGCGATGTATCCTGTGTGTTTGCTGCAGGTGCAATCCCCTCGTCAACCTGAACTATGCTGTCCTGCTCTACAACCAGGGAGACAGGAAAGGAGCCCTCTGCCAGTACCAGGAGATGGAGAAGAAGGTCAATGTGCTGAAGGAGAGCAGTACCCTGGACTTTGACCCTGAGGTACGTGCATAAGAATTGTCAGGAGGAGCTAAGTAGCCACGTTAAGACAGGCAAGAAATGAGCAGGAAATTTGGTTTTTGAGTACAGTTATTAGGAAGAAATTCTGCTTGTGAGACTTTCTGAGTAGAGCAGTCACCTGCTGAGAGCTGCCTGCTTCATTTCTGTTCTTTGAAGCGCAGTTCTTAAATCAATACACAGCAAGACAAGATTCCCTCTTAATTAAGGGATGAATTAGGGAGATATGTTTCCTTCAAGCACCAAGGCACTAGCCAGCTCCACAGAGCGCACTTGCACACTCTCTTTCTCTCTCTGCCCCCCTTTCTCTCTCTGCCCCCCTTTCTCTCTCTGCCCCCCTTTCTCTCTCTGCCCCCCTTTCTCTCTCTGCCCCCCTTTCTCTCTTCTGGATGACTTTATTTTCTCTGTTTACAAGGATTTCCTCTTTTTGTTTCTTGAGAAGATGGTGGATGTGGCTCAGAAGATGGGAGCTGCCCTGCAAGTGGGGGAGAGCCTGGTCTGGACTAAGCTTGCTAAAGAGTCTAAATCCAAGCAGCGAGCTGCTCCATCAGGGAAGTCCTCCAGCATTCAGCAACCTTTGGGCTCTAACCAGGCCCTGGGTCAAGCCATGTCCTCAGCTGCTGGGTATGGGAAAACCATGCAACTTCCCCCAGGTACTTCTCTTTTGCATTTCTGCAAAGTGCAAGTATGGAAGGGGTAAATATTCAACAGGGAGTAGGGAAGTCTCTCTCCTTTTGGGTACAGAGTTACAGGAAGGTATTTACTTGCTTGCATGGTACTGACGTCAGCATTTGGTAACTGCTTTCCCACCTTCCTGAGTTAAGGGAGCGTGGAACAAAGATGCTCTTCCTCTGGGGTGTTGTGCGACCCTGCTTTTGCAGGGGTATGGAAAGCCAGGAAAGTTTCCTTTCCTCTCTGAGCCATGATGGGTAAAACTCCATTAGCAGGGGATTGATATCTTGCTCGGGGAAGGAGGTGGTTCCAGAAACCAGCCCTCTTGTCTTCCTTTGGAAGAGAGCAGCAGCTGACATGCACATAAAGAGGGAGGCAGGCTGCTTGGTGAAGGGAAACGATGGACAGTTTTCTGAAATGCATTCTCGTTTCCTTTATGAAAGCTGCTGCAACTGGATTGCTTTGAAGTTGTCCAGACGGGTCCCTCCATTGCAAATACTGCTGGATTGCTTTTTGATGCAGGCCATTGTACTGAAAGGAGCTCAGGAGATATCGTCAGCCTGAGAAGGCTAAGGGCAATAGCTGTACGTGCCGCTTCTTGCTAAGAGGTGGGCAGGAGCATCTCCTGAGGCGCAGTTTATGGCCTGACCTCTTCTCACCCCTCAGCTTCCAAAGAGGAATGTACTAAGATATTAGTCATGGTGGTGGTTTTCTGTCACTCTTAGTCTTGTTTCCTGTGGATTGAAATGGGAGAGAGGTTCTGTACCCGTAAGGACCTGTTCCGTTTTTCACGCATGAAATAAACCTTCCACACAGGGAAGACAGACTGTCAAATAAAACATAACAGGAGTTTGGGGTTTACCTGAAGGACTTTATCATCCACATCGGAGAAGGGAGCTGGTTCATAGCAACAGTTGTAAGCCTAAAACTAAGTGTTGAAACAACTTCAGAATGGAAGTGTTCTGTTTTGATTTTATTCTGTAAGTAGCTACATTAACTGCCTGGAAACTTCCCCTGAGATAACTATAACTGTGAACTGAAAACCATAGTGTGGATTTGGTTCCAGCTTGAGTACAGACTAGCTTTGATTGAACTAAATTTAACTCATGCTTTGGACAGGAATAATGAGGTTGTAAGTGACTTCTCAGCTGCCCAGCTGAGCTAATTACTGTACCTTAACTTCCCTTCAGTAGGACTTTAAGTACTGTAAGAACTCTGGCTGGAAAACTCACAAAAGAATTGAGTGCTACTGATAAGCTAATGCTAGATTAGAATACAGGTGAGGGTAATTAATAGCCGTGATTGTTGTGTGTCTTCATGCCGCTTGGAGTGGCAAAAGAACGGACAAGACGTGCAGTCATACAGTTGCTGTAACTGTGTTCTCCCCTCAGGTGCTGGAGCATCAGCTCCCCTTGCAAAGCCTCCCTCACTGCCTCTGGAACCAGAACCAGGCTCGGAAACAGGCCCCGAGGAGACCACAGCTCCAACAGAAGCTGAGGAACGAAGGAAAGAAAAGCGCAAGAGCAGGCAGGCAGCGGACTAGAAAGGACTCCGGCCAGGACAGGCAGGCATGTCTCCGGCACTGCCTGCTGAGCTGTGGGGAAAGGCACCTGCCACCCCCACCCCAACCCACGGTGGCTTCAGCCCACTGTCAGTTTAGTCTAAACACAGCTGTTTGCTGATAGTGATTTTAGCACATGGTCTCTGCCTTGTCCCAAGGAGTCTTTGCAGCAATCGGAAGAGGTTCCTACATAGCTACTGTTAGCATGGTCGCACCTCACCTCAAGCGACTGGAAGGTGGAGATCCTTCACTCCACCAGGGTTGGCTGTCTTCAGTGTTCAGGTGTAAGTTCTCCAGAAGGATGCTGAGGCCATACAGTATATTTAGAAAAAGCCAGCAGCAGTGACTTAGCACCTTGGGAAAATGAGAACGCAAAGAGGATCAAACCCTTCCAGTGGCTAAACTTGTCAGCAGCTGAGGAAGCTCTACACAAGCTGTAGTAAGGTCAGTGATGATATGCTTGGAGAGGGGGAGAAGCTAGAACGCCTCGCCAGTGTAAGTGCAGAGTGGTAGGCCCAGCCTGGCACTGGCACAGCCTGGCTCCTGGGAGTGATGAGCTTTTCACTTGGAGTTTCACAAGGATGAGACTTTATAAATACTTTCCCAAGGGTAAAGAAAGGAGATTGTTCAGGCAGGGAGCTGAAACAGTCGGGAGCTGTTACTCCTTACCAGGGCTTCTACTAGCAGGGCAGGGCCATGGCCACAAAGTGAGAGAGGCACTTTTAGAGCGCGTGTTTTTGTTTTGGGTGGTTGTTGGGGAACACGGTGGAGCTAGATAGCAAAAGTGAGCTGTTCTGCCCTGAGGCAGTCGGGCCGTTAACACGCAACCTGCTGGAGCGTGGATGGCCAAAGGAGACCTGCTGCACCAGCGGTGCTAATGCCCTTGCACGTGTTCTGTTCTAGCAGCACGTGTGTTGGCCAGCTAGTGATGCTGGACTCTGTTTCTCCTAAATACTTCTATCCATTTCCATAGGAAAGTTGAAATTAATTTTCCCAGGGAGGAGCATACTACCAAGTCTTCTCCTTTCCCCCCTCCAATCCTGAGGCAGTGAATTTACTTTCTACAAAGAACTAATACTACCTGTTAGGCTTAGCAAGTCCCAGACCACTCTGGCGCAGGCTGACCCAGCTTCTTTAGGGCTGTTCACCTTCCGATCCCAGGATCACTCTTTGTATTTCTTGAATCCAACTGGAGCAGCGCAGAAGTCTGCCAGGGCCAAATTCCGAACTGTTTGCTGAGAAACAGGGTAAATGAGCCTCAACTAAGCTCTGTGCTCATGCAGTTAAAGTCCTTCCTTTAGAATTAGTATTGCACATAGGAGTTGGGGGGGGAGATGGAGACAAAAAAGCAAAGCTTTTCAGGAGAGAAGATATGGTCAGCTTCAACACTCACTTTAAAGTGTTTTCATATGACAACAGGCACACTCTGAATAATTTAGTTTGCCCTCCTTACAGTAGCTTTTGGGGAGAAATAATTTATGCTATCTGCAAGAAGGCAAAGCATCCCATTGCTGAGTGAAGAAGGGAATTTTAATGCCTATGTGTTACTGGAGATGTTATGAAAATATTTTTATACTGGAACAGAAAAATCTAGCTTTCCTTCCTCTGCTGCTACCATTTTGCTGTTTCTGGATGTTGTCTAGAGCTTGATACAGGTCTTCAAAACAACTGCTTTTGGGCACTAAATAGACCATTCTCCTTTACAAAAAGAGCCAGTAACTGGGTTAAGTGCAGTTTCTCTCTTCCTCTTCTCTGGGTGCAGAGAAAAAAAATGCATAAAGTTAACGTTGCTGTAGGAACTTTTGATCCGAGTTTCCCAAACAGAGCATGTAGCACTTCCCCCAGTGAAGCTGCAGCTTTGGGCTCAGTATATTCACCGGTTAGGCTACTGAGTTTTTTAAAAATAAATTTCCTGCTTTTAGTGCTGTACTGTTGCATACTATCACTCCATAATTAACATGTGCAACAGAGCAAGGTTAGTAATGGGATCCTCTCTGCAGTAACAGTGTAAAAGCTGTGCGACCAAGGCTCTGGGTACATCAACATCCCTCAGTTGTGCTTTCTGGTTAGCAGCCRTTATCCAGAATGACATTAATGCATCTTTAGGAACCAAAGTGCTCTCCTACTCTCTGGAGAATGCTAAACGAGTAGGAACCCTTCACTTTTCCCACTGTTTTGACTGGCAAAACTGCCTGCTAATCTCAACTGTGGCTTTTTTCAGTCTCTCCTCTTCTGATTGGTTTTGCGTTGGTGCAGCCTCCCCGTTGCACTCCTGTAAGGTTCCCCTTCTGCTTGGAGCTGAAGAAAACAAGAGTTTCTTTTGTGAAGCGCTGGCAAACGTAAACAAACCAGACAAGAAGCAGTGTAAGTCAGGTACAGTGCAGCTATTTTATTCACATTAAACTTTTTACACTGAAGGTTACTGCAGCGTAATGGGGTGCCTGTGAAGAAGAGGCAAAGATTGCAGAGCGAGGGTGGGCAGGGTATGGGAACTCTTTACTTTACCCCCAAAACTTTAGTTCAAGGCAACTTTTCCTATAACGATTGCTTGGTATAGTCTTTTAGTCTCACCGTAAAAGCTTTCAAGCTATAGAAGTTCCAGCACAAGGAATGGTGACCAGAAGAGAGTGATTGCAGGCAAGTGAGCACCAGCGCTGCTGCTGAAGGAAGGCTGAGTTTTCCATCCATCTGCTTGTCACTCTTTGTTTTGATGTTACTGGTTAATTTATCCTTTTTACAACAAGCAGAAGGCAGGGGAAAGCAACTGAAAGACTGTAGCATTAGGAAACCAGTTTGCTATATTCACTTGGTGGGAGCAGCCCTTGTCCCACAGGTGGCCGTAGAAGCCTGGTCTGCTTACAAAACACCTTTATTCTCAATTCCCAGCCCACCGGAGGCACAAGGAACAGCCAAAGATCTAACTCTCTTCTCTCACCCAGTCCCACTTGTGCAACCTGTTAGCGTCTTGGCTGCTAAGATGCTTTTATAGGTAAAAGTACCATGGGGTGTACTATAGTTGCAGGTACTGTAAAGGTATTTAAAATATACCTCTTAAGTAAAAAGCTCAGGCAGATGATTAATATATTTTTTCTTTCCATGAACAGAAGCAGTAGCACCTTGTTACTTTCTGGATTTGACCAGAGCAGAAGGGAGCTTCATGTCTAAGGAAGCATTTTTAAATATGTAATTACAGCTGGATAATAAGTAGAACTGAAATTCCTTGTCCCATCTCCTGTCCTCCCCCTGAGTATTCTGGTGATGGCATTTGCCTACAGTAAATTCACAGTAGTTATAGTCTAATACCAACTGTATAGAGAGCTCTTACGCTAGCTAATGATGAGAACTGAAATTAAGCGAGAGATTTTTCAGCAGGACTGTACTAAGTCATTTAGGGATTTTGGAAATCCTACCTTGTGCTCCAAAACCTGCTTCTGGCATCAGCCATAATTCTAATATTCTTTTTCCCTCCATAATTGAAAGAATAAGATGGAAAAGAATAATCAGCTTGCTTTTAGGGAAGTAGGAACCATCTGCTTTAATGATTTTTTTTTTTTTCTCCTTCCTGGAAAAAATGTATATCGTAACCCAGGTTCAGTCATACTGCTTGTGGCATAGACTGCAGTTTTTTACTTCCTCATAGGGAAGGGACTATAAGACACTCAAAAAGCAAAGATCAGGCAGCAAGGCCTTGCTTCAGCCAAGAGTTACTGACCAATTCATCCAGCAATTTGTATTAAAACAGACAACTTCGGTTCTGAGGACCCTGAGACAACAGGATGCTGCTCTGTTATGGGCAGCATTACTGTATACTTGCTACGGTCCTGTGCTCTATCTATCTTGATTGCCCAAATGTGGCCACTAACAGAAGATGGAACAAGGTAGGTTCAGTTCTTATGTTAGACATTCAAAATTTAGACTTCCCAAGTGGGAAGTGGGTTTCAGCTGGCAAAACCTTTGCTTTAGAGACAGTCAAACCTTAGAGCTGAATGAAGAAAAATCAACTTTACTAAAATAATAAGCTCTACACATAAATGTACTACTACTACTACAAAAAAAAAAAATATAAAAGTACTTCATCTGCCAAGACTATTTTATATAATAGAAAACACAGTTCTGCTACAAGGAAAGCTTTATCACTCCCTCAAACCAAATCAGTGTTTTCTTCAGTGGTTCTTAATGAAAAATACAGGTGAGATTTGAACCCAGTTTTATCCAGCTGGCTGAGGAGCAGTTTTCCTGAGCAATTCTTAGGGGAGACTTTCAGGATTTTTTTTCTTGTTCCCTCTGCTCCTCCCCTGCATTTTAATGAGATCATTCACCCTTAGCTGCCAGCATTTGTATTCTTCAGCTGCCATGAGCTCTTCTCAGTGCTGGCTGCTACCAGGTTCGGCTTTCAAAGCCACCGCAAGCTGTTTGGAGCGTATGCCTTTCGGAGTTTCTGGCACAGAAGGCAGTGGCTGTGCATGCTGTTTCCAACCTGCACTTGCTCCCTTTGTTGAAGGAGCCTCAACGCTCCCAAACGGTCAGACATCCTACAAGAGTTTGGATCAGTAACTCCCTGAGAATTCAGTTCAGATCCACCTGAGATATTATGCAAGAAACTGTTCCATCTGTTATGGAAGAGAACTTAATCTGACATCTCTGAACAGACATGAGAACACTCATTCCTGGGATGCATGAAGGCCAAGATAAAGCTTGACTAAAGGGCTTAATCAGACTCGGTGTTGCTGGAGCAGAAAGACAGGAGTGAGGCCAGAGAGCAGTGCAAGGGCTAGTCTAGGTAAAAAGAAGGCTTGTTCTGCCTCATAGCACTCAGGAGTTTTAAAAATAAAGAACAAAGATAACCTTTACTATTCCCACTGCTCTCTTTAGTAAGCTCACTAGTGCTTGAAGGAGGAATGCGAGACAATCTTTGTCATGGCTTCCATTTTAGCTAGCTGCTCAAAGACAGGAGGTACGTGGCTGTGAGCTTCCTTCGCTACAACGGAACATACAGGCGGGGGTTGTTCTGCTGAACGCCTGTTCTCCTGCTAGAACAGTACTCTTCTTGCTGTAGCTACTTAGAACAGTATCCAAGTTTGAATTACGGGCAGTGCCTATATGGTTGGTGGTGAATGCAGTTCTACCAACACTATTACTCAGCAAGTCTATAGACATGTAACTTTTTTTTTTTTTTTAAAAAACACAAAACTACCACTTTGCTATGATCATGGTTTTAAAACATAACTGTGTGCTTTCACCAAAACATCAGTTGTGCCAGAGAAGAGTGCAATTAATATGGCTTGAAACAAACATTTATGTTCAAACATGGGTTTAAGTCAGGACATATGTATATGAGCAATCGCCCTAAAGCTATTAAAAAAAAACCCCTCAGTATTTTCCCTCAGTTTTACACTGTTCTTTCAATTGTATTTAAAATCTTGATGAGTTTCCTTAAAACAGAAATAGTAATGTAACACATTGGGTGACAGAAGTACTTGACAGGACCACTTCAGAACAGATTGCCCTGAGCGTGTGCATCAGCACCTCATGCCAGATACCAATGCAGAAGCAGTTTAGCTGCTCACTAGTTGACAACGGCATTAACTTTCAGCTAAGCTGCAAGCAAGAGCCCAACAGCACAGATGTTTAAACAGCTTCTGGGGTAATTGGAATGAATTACGCTGCCTTTTACCATTCTCAAAAAAAGCTGTGTCCCAGTATTCATTTTTACTTTTTTCAGAACACGGCTGGAGTGGTCACACGCAATTAAGCAGTTCCTGATAGTTTAGTATATGATTACAACACACATGCATGTGCCCACACACGGAGCCAACCCCAGTTACCGTCAGTGGATTTCACAGTTTAAGAAGCCTTACTTTTTATATCTATTATAAGCCCCTTGCATTTCAGAGGTGGCTGCAAGATGCCACCTCCACCTTAGTTTAATTAGTCTTAATAAACCTATACAGAAGATAGCTGATGGCAAATACATAAACTGCTGGCAGTTTTCTGTTAGTTGTGGTGTGGACTTAGCTCTCTGCTGATATACAGCTTTTGGATTTCAGTAGCTGAGAAGTGGTGTCGGGCTCTAAATCAAGATCTAACAAGGTTCAGAGCAGTTGATATGGTCTTTTTCAGAGGAAATGCATAAAGGCTAAGGAAAAAAAAAATTAGCATTTGTTCTGTAAAAGGAACTTGCAAGAAAAGAACAAACTTAACCAGATCTCACATGTCGCAAGAGGAGATAACCAAGAAGCATGGAAGTAAAGAAAATCAAGTAATTCCTTAGCAACACTGTGAAACTCCCCCAGACAGAAAACAAAAAGCCTTTAAACTGCAAAAGAGTTGGATTTGGAATATGCTCTTCCATGGCCAGGCGGCAATCACACGTCACCATGGGTACAGCGGAGGAGCAACAACATACCGTTTCAAGGACTACCAGCCTCCTGCGGTTCACACATCTCAAATAACCTGCCGTCTGACCTTCAGGAGGCAACACGCGCTGGAAACGGTGTCGCGTTTCATTGGAAATGAGATACCAGCAATTACTTTTTATGATCAAAGGCTGGAAAGAAAAAAAATAACGTGGCTGTACTGGCTATCGGTACTCAGAAGTGAAATACCAACGTTGCACAAGCCCTCTCGTCTACAGAGCCACTGGYGTACTCTCACAACGATGAGGTTGTGTATGGCGTCAGCAGCGAACTGTGTGTGAACAAACATTTCCAGTGGAAACCCTTCGATTCAGGAGCACAAGGCTGGCTGAGGTTTGAGTCATCTCTCAGCGTATGACTAAAGCACGAGAACAAGAAGACTTTGCAGAGGAAGAGAGGATAAGGACAAGGAGAAAGCAGAGATCGTTTCAAAGCTGGTTTTAAAACTTTGGTATTTTTGCAAGCTGTGTCCTGATGGTGAATCCAGATCTGGATTTTTACAGTTAGATAAGTTTGCTAAAAACCTCTCACCTACCAAGGACTTTTGTCTTTTACAACCAACAGGAAAAAAAAAAAAATCCCCCCCCCCCCAAACAGGTCACAGGACCCTCTAAAAAGAATTGTTTAAGTGCTCATAAGAAAAAACAGGACACAACAGCCTTAACTTTTCAGATGTGCTCCAGCTGTTTTTCATAGGAAAAAAAAAAAAAGCAAGCCCAAGAGCACCAACGGTACTGCAATGGGGACAGTCAAAACACCAGCCTCGAAGGATAAGTCCCCCTTAAACTGATTGATAGGTATTTCACTAGAGCTTAAACACACAAAACCCGCCCCACTAGATATTTCCATTTCTGTTGTTCAGCAAAGGCTGCTGAAGACGGAGCAGCCTTGCTTCACTGTCACTATTGCTACCGCGCGTGGGCGTCCGACAGCCTGCGCGTGCAGGAGGATTTCAAGAGAGTCTGCAACCCTCCTTCTAATTAAGTTTGGAAGGCAGAAGGCAGCTAAGCGCATCAGGTTCACAGCATGTGAAATACAGAGTGAAGAAGGGCTGCTGGGTGCCGCCATTCAGTGCAGTTTTATTATCATATAGATTGTTTCAAAACTTAATCAGGGATACCAACAGCATATCTGATTAACAGGTCACCCTTGTTAAGAATTATCCTTGCTAAGTGAATTTGGTGAGCAGGCAACCTGACAGCGAGAGGCCTGATCAAAGCAGCTAGATACGCAGATGCAGCAGCAGTCTAGCCGTCACAAGCTGCTTGCGCTTGAGAAGGGACTCGTGCTGCCAGGCGTTCACAGCACGCTGACAAATGGCCAAAGGAGAAGTATCATCACCCAGTGAGAAAGAACAGGCGCAACAGGGAAGGAGTTCTTAATAGTTTAGGAGAGTTTAGTTGTTAGGCCCAGATAAACTCTCAGCAATAAACTCATTTCATACTTACAGCAGTTATTTATTTGAAATAAATAGCTTAAAAAAGAAAAAAGGCCTGTAACACTCCTGCTAAGAGCAAGCATAACTTACTCTTGGACAGGTTCCGTTAGTGCACTTGCACGATTTTAAGTGGCCCTAAGGCAATGACAGTCCAACAAGCCTAGTATCTCAGCAAATGTTTTTGGAAGAGAGAGATGAAATACAGCAGCAGGACCATTGCTCATAACAGCTTGTGTGTATTTAGCTTTGTTTTGTTTCCCGCTCGAGAATCCACCCAGCTCGGCCTGATGTCAAGAAAGCGGGACCCATCATAAGCAAAGATTTAATTCTCCAGCTGGTTGGATGCACGGCCTTCGGTGGCTCTAGGGGTGTTGTGCCAGAAGGCCATGATCAAAGGTTGCAAAATAACCCTGCTAATGGCCTCAGACCTTTTAGATGGCTCAAAGCAGTTTTTTTTTTAATATATATTTTTCTTTAGAAAGACTAAAACAGAGCTCCAAGTCCCATGCTACAATTTATCAAAAGTAAGTTCTGGATAGAAAGACTTCCAGTGTTAAGACGATCCCTCATGGAGATAAATGCTAAGACCCAAGGGAAGATCAGGGTGGTCTAAGCTACAGAACAGCAAAGTGCTGACTGGGTCTCTCCTCCRGTACTACAGAGCAGACTTTCCTCAGAGGGGAAGGAGAAGTTAAATACACCCTGGCAGACAGTGTTTTGTGTTAAGTCAGTACAAGTTACAACAACTGTCAGTTTTTATCCTTACAGAGCTTTCACAATGGCTTTCTCCAACAGGAGAACGTCACCGACAGCAACATGACAGCAGTACTGTAACCGATCACTCCAGCCGAAGTGATATGGACTCCATATCRCTCCCCTCCATTCAGATGCAAAGACTGGCCATAAGTGACCTCATACAAATTCTCGTACAGTCCTGGCTTGCATAGATATGGCGATTGCATTTAATTTAGTTATACTGAAAAAATTTGTATGATGGCTATGCAAATACATTTAAGTTCCTGGAAGGAGACAGACAACACAGAAGATCCTGTGCAATTGCTAGGGTGCTACTCTCAAGAGGAAAAAATATAAACAAAGTATTTAACAAGATTTCTAAACTAGCTATGCCAAGATACTAGGCATCATTTGGGTGATAAGACACACAAGTTCTAATTTTTTTCATTTCAAAGGCTGTCCAGAGCAAAAACTATTATCAGTGACTTCATCCAAAATAAAAAGAGCCTCATTTCAGTCTTACCTGGAAGGCGCTGTCACAGCTTTTTAGCCCCTAGAGGGACCATGCCTAATAACTTAACCCTTCCGAATGCAACGCAGGGAAACTGAAGAAAATTGCACAACAGTTCTCAAGCAAAAATTTAGTCTCCAGCATCCAATAGCTTTTTTGTAAGCTGGAAGAGATCAGATATAAGCACCTACTGTTAGCAAAGGAAGCAAGCTGTGAGCCCCTTTGGCTGAAACTCTTGGTATTTAGTGTATAACTAACCCAGGTAAAGTTCTGGGATTAACCCAACAAGTAAATAAAGCTGCTCCCCCAAACATAAACCCTGATTATCTTCACTTTTATTTGCCCAAAAACTAAGTGCAGGCTACTAGGGCTCAGTTGAAAACCCTAAGTCACAGAGACAACCAGATAGCTACCCAAAACCACCTTTGCAGTCTTGAGTCAGGTTTTCTCTGTGCATTTAAGGAGTAGGTACAGTGTGCATCACATTTCAGGACTCTGGCTCCCTCTGATGCTGGGGGCACTGAGGTTGAGAGGTAATTTTGTCAGTAAGAGATTTCATCATCACACCAAGCAAGCAGAAGGTTTGCTCTTGCCCTGTAGCAATGTGCCGTGAGGAGATAATGCAAGAGCCTTTTATTTTTACTTTATCAGAAGCAAGACAGGGCCGAGGACTGCTGTGCTCTCCCTGGGATTCATAAGCAGGAAATCCTCCTGGCTGCTATACTTTCAAGCACTAACGGACAAGACCGATTCGTGGTTACAAACAGCAAACCTGCTCCAAACAGGGATTTGGATACTCATTTCCCTCCCCACATGCTTAAGACAAAGAAAAGCCAGTCTTTTCTTTAAAATACTAAAACCTCTGCACTTAAATGTGAAATGTTCGAGTCACTGCCAAGTGACTGGAATGTATCTGACAGCTTATACCTGGAATTATTCTTTGGCTCTTTTTCAGTTATATCCAGAAAATGTATCACGCCCTAATTCTATTCCTATACCACCACTGGCTGAAATCCTAATGAGAACACCGCGATTCCTCAGACACTGTACAGTACTGGAGAAAAAGTAGGGTCTTAGTCTTCTACTGAGGATATACTTCTGAATATAGTAGTCCTTCAGCTGAAATAGCATCCCCAAGTCCCACGGTCCGGACAGGATCTTTGCACACCAAAACAGGAGTGAAGTGGAACGAGACACCTTCTCTGTGCCAATGCACTACTGGCTCATCTGGGTTTAAAGATATTTTGGAGGGTGCCTCTGTCTGGGAGGTCACAAACTCCAGAGGAGCTTTAAGGAAGACTTTGCTGGTATCAATGGTCTCGGTTGCACAGGCCTGCGTCCCTGCTGCTCTAGCTCCAGCAGCCACAGCAGCAATCTGGTTGCCCCAGTACCCATCCACTGTCACAAGGATATGATAGGCCAGGGTGTGGAAGTGGATCCGTGTGAGATCAGAGGCCCTGTCCGTGGTTCTCCCGTGCTCCTTCAGGATCCAGAAGAGGATGTCACTGACTACACCCACATCGGGAACCCCGTTCCAGGAAGCAAGGGAGGCGTGGGGACCAGAGGCAGACTGCGTGAGGAACAGCAGCTCCTGCTCATTCAGCCCAATAGAGTTCACCAGGGGAAAGACCTGCTAACAGAAATACAGGAACAACAGTTTTTCCTTCACACATAAAATCAGTGCGACACCAGGGCGCTATCACCAGGCAGGAAAATGTTGAATGCCAAGGGTGCGTGCTCATTTTGTGTAATTAATTTTCTAGATACACTCTTTGACATTAACAAGTAACAGAACATCAGAACTACATGAAACACTCCTAACACTGAGGTTAGAGTTGTGTCAAATTAAACAAGGGACCAGCAGGATCTGCAGGAAAAATTCTGCACAAAGTTTGAGTTTTGTATTAAAAATGGCTCAAATTCAAATCCTGGTTTTCTTCTAGAAAACAGCAAGCCTGCTAAATCCAAACCAACTGAGGTTACTTGTCTCTGTGAAGCTGTGAGTATTCTCTAGGGCCTGCCTCCCCTCTACAATTGCTAAAAATCTGTCTTCATTTCAGAAAAATAGATTGCACCTCTATCTGTATGGTAAGTCTACTGAATGCAGCTGCTGAAGACTTCCAGATTTGCAAAAAGGCCTCACTTCTTGCTGAAAATGGCCTGATGATCAACTGAGCGAGGGCCATCAAATTGTGAGATACCTTGTAACTGGAACTTCCCACTGAGACTTTTTCAAAAGGAACACCCTCTCTAAGGTAAAGAGAGCAATCTGTCCTCTGCTAAGGCAGAAGCCATTACAGCTCTCCTTTGCTGCAGAGGAGATCGATAACCTTAGTAGAGGAAACCCAAGTGTTCAGAAAGCAACAGCAGACATTAAACCCACGTTCTCCATTTCTCTCCGACAGGACAGCCGTAATTCTAAGTCTTCATGTATATAATCATCTACCAGTTGTGCACTGTGATGCTGAAGAAAAGGTAACTGATAAAAGAGCATATCCTATCATTTTGGTTACCTGATGCATAATGTTGCTCATAAGATCCTGATCAGTCATACTGGCCAATTCCAGGTGTATGGGAATGTCAGTAGGGATATCAGATATGGACGCCACAGCCTGCAGAGGTAGAGAAAGAGAAAAAAAAACCCAAACACATGTTCATTAAGAAACAGAATGGACAAAGGGGTTTTGGCCCAGAAATGCACATTGTTTAATTTTTCCATATATGGATTTAATCAGGATTCTAAATGAGATTTCTGACAAGTGCCAGAATGTACTGTTAAGAGAAAGTAGTAAAAACAACCATCAGCCTTCAGAATCCCAAAGCAGGAAAACTACATCTAACCCTAATCTGCACCCAGCTCAGCATTTTTCTAATAGATTAAATCGGAGATCTCACAAACCTCATTGAATCAAGAAGGGCACTCAGCTGTAAGACAGGCAAAGATCTGTAAATAAAGAAAAACTCAGCGTAGCTCATYTGGGCTCAGATAAGGAGATTCCCTCTTGGATTATCTAACGTAAATGATGCTTAAAAAAAAAAAAAAGAAGTCTTGATTATAGCCTTGATCATCTTAGTATCTAGAATAGAAAAAGTGCAATTCAGCCACTGGATAAGCTCCAATAACTAGGTAGATCTATCCCAACCGGACAACCAGAGCATAACTTCTTTTTTCCCCCCTAGACAACCCACTGAATCCAAGAAACATTAGTCCTACAGTTCATGTTCTTTTAGCATGCAATAGTGAGAAGATCTGTGGGAGATGTGAAGACACAGCCTAATTACAAGTTCAAACCTGGGAAACCAAGAGTTTCCCATGAAGTGTTTGTTGGAATGGAAATTAAGGAAACACTGATGTTTAAGCATCTTACCTCCAGAAGTCGTCTCTGTCGCATCTCCTTGCTCTGGCCCTCCATCATGTGAAGTCCTGAGAGTACCACAAGATCTGGCTGAAATTCATCCAAGCTAGACACAAACACTTCCAACATATTTAAGGCGCCATTTGATACGTCATGAGAGAAGATAAAGCGGTTGGCATTGGGTGCTTTCACTTGTCCCCACTCTTCACCTAGGGTGCAGCAAAGAAAAAGAAATCAACTGTGAAAGAAGCAAATCAAATCACACATCTAGAGATTATTTTGGGGTAGCCTGCTGGAATCTGAAGCCATGGTTTCACAACATGACTGTGTCAAATTAACAGCTGCCTACTACCAGCAGTGACAGAGGTCCTTCTAACATCCTTTCTCATTCATTCTCTTCATTTGCTCCCTCTGCCTTGCTTAGATGCTTGTCTGATCACAAGGTAAATTCAATATTTGTTTGTTTTTGCCAGGTTAGCTTTCTGCTGTTTTAATCAGTTGTATTAGTTTGCTATGCAATTAGGTAAGCGTCACAGCCAGCTCAAGCCAAACAGTTGGAGCATGCAGAAAATGTGAAGAGAGAGGAGACCTCCCCTTTTTGGCAACAACCACCTGATAGTTTGACTCACACTGCATCATGAAAATATACCCTGAACAACACTCATGGCTCTTACTACTCCTGACTGGGCAGCTCCTAAAAATGATCTGCAGAATAGGGCTGGATCAGTGCTCAATGGGCAAACTGCTTTATTCCTGGATAAGACCACAAACAAAACCTGTTTCATGGGCTCCATCTCCCAGACTCTGAGCCATGAGAGAACAGAGTAGCAACAGCGAGCCTAAAGAGGATACAAATTACACAAGTCACAGTCCAGCTGGTCTGCCCTCACCAGCTCTCCCCATCCCTACAAGCATCTTTAATCAGACAGCAAACGATTCCCTGTGCCCATTATGGTAAATGGGCAAAAAGAAATGTAAGGGAATAAATAAAACAGAGAGGACAAGGGCAGCCTTGGGGAGGCAGAGAATGTAGAAAAGTGATATAGCATGATTTGAGCTTTTTTTTCTACTTATAATTTTAATAGATGAAATATTTCTGAACAGAAACTGTTGAAACACAAGCATTTTTGAGGTTACTGCGGACAATCTCCACCCTAGAACCAGCACGCATGCTTGCTCACTCAGCTCTCCCAGACTGTATATTGGCTATCTGTGGAGAATATGACCAGTGTTTGTGGAAAATCCATTAAAACACATCAAAAGCGACAGCACTGCCTTCTCTTAAGGGAGGGAAAAAAAATCCCCCCAAACTGACAACAGACAAAGTTCCATCTAGGAGGAAGACCCCCAGCCTAACTGCTTCTTACAAACTGGCTTCATAAGGAGGGCAGGTCTCACTTGAGCAGAGATGCTGAGAAAAGGAGACATCATATATTAGCATATCTGCTAATGAGGATGCTTCCAGGAGCCAGAAGAGTCGGATTTACTTAAGATTAGTGTATTTTACACTGGCTACTGTGTAACAGCACTTGTCAGTTGTAATAAACTAGCCTTGGCCAGGAGCCCTAAGTGGACACAGGGTGCTGCTCCACATTAGTTTTGCTGCTGGAAAAGTTTAATTAAAGTGGTTCTTGCCTTCGCTCCTTGCCAAATACTCCCTCTTCTGTCACACCAATATAATTATTTCTGAAACTATGGTTTGAGACAGGATCTGTGAAACGATTCAGGTTAAAAAACAGCAAGAAAACACCTGCACATTTATTTTAGCCATTACATTAGGGCTACCCCGAATTTCATCTGCATGCAGTTAAATGGTACCTCTCTGTTTACAGAGAGCACTACTAGATCATTTTAATGTTAATATAGCTTTAGAATTACACCGTCTATGTACTTCATTCTAATGAGCTCTACCACAATGCAGTGAAAAGTCCACTTTGCTTCTGTAGGTTATAGCATACAAGAATACAGAACCAAAGGGATGGCAATGGAGCAGCATGATTCAGTATTTACAACAACTGTATTACAAAGGAAAAAAAGGTTTCTAAAGAGTTTAAGATGTCTGTTTACCCACCACAGCTCTCTGAAGTACACGGAATTATCAGACTAGCCCAGTGACAGCTGCTAATATTGATAACTTCTACAGTACTTCTGGAATTAGCTGATTCAGAGGAAGTTCAGAAAAAACTTTAAACCCACAAATATCTTATTGATGTTCAGGGTTCCCATCTAACATTCCGCCTTTGGCAAGGTACCTGCTTGATACTCCAAGATAAGATGGAATTCATCTCTTTCCTGCATAGATTCAGGTGGCACAACTAAATTGTCATCAAGTAGTTCATGAAGTTTAGGACCAACTGGGCCACAAAGGAGGATCTAGAAAACAACAACAGAAAAAAAAATATATATATATATATATTTATCAAGGACTGATCCCCTGACATGTCCCTGCCAGCATTTTGGTGCATCTAAATAGCTATTCTATTTTGTGGAAAGCCATTTTATGGATTGGTCCCAGATTTGTTCATCTCTTGCCAGCAGTAGCTGATGTGTAAGATATTCTCCTACAGGAAAATATATTACTGGTTACACATTGTAGGGAAATCTTGACTTAAGCCGTCGCAGGATTAGAATCGATTGCCATTTGTTCTTATGACCATACTGAAGGATGGAGGATCCTACACCAATCTGTTTCAAACAACGTGGCCTCCACACAATCACCTGAAAACAGGAACTGAGTTTTACTAAACTAAGAGGAGAACAAACACTGAGAGGATCAGGACCACACTGGGATACGTATTTGATTTATTAGAGAGAATACAGAAGTCAGTAACTCTGCGGGAGCAATAAACAAGATACCATTACCTAGACAATAGACAGTAGATTAAACTTAAAAAACAAAACAAAACAAAAAACCCCCCAAATCCCACACACCCACAAAACCCCCCCACAAACCAGCTATGGCTTTCGAGTTTGTGAGGCATAAGACCTAGCAGTTGTGCCAGTCCAGCTTTTGCCACTACAACTCTGCTGTTGAAGTATGAGATGAGATAGCTAGGTACAGCTGTCCAGCGGAGCAGACTGCCCTCTTCCCACATATTCTTGCCACCTCCAAGTGGGGCATTTGCATTTGCACAGCCCTGCGGCGTACAAGAACAGGAATCCGATCCAACTGAAAACTAACCTGTCCAAAAACACCAGTTTTCAGTCAGACCGCATACTAGCGCCATCACAACAGATGAGGTGGAACAGGCAGCTGGGAATAAGCCTGGATTGCCCTTTGCTGACAGCCTGAGCTCAAATTTAGTGTTGGTGATGGTCTTGTTCTGAGCAAGAGTTTGAACTAGAGACCTCCAGAGGCTTCTGCTAACCACGAAACCCCATTCGAGTACTGTGTTGGACAAGGTTGGCTGAGATGTAATGACTGTCTGTCACTGAAAGAGGCAGTCCCATATCAGCCTCCTTTTCTGGCCCCATGTTCCCTTGCAGTCAGCTCTGGCACTCATTTGACCCTTCGGTGAGCCAGTTCAGGTCTCACTAAACTGGCAGGCTACAACTGATTGTCTTTTTACAAGGCTAGAGTTTTTATTTATTTATTTTAACTATTTTGGGAGCTGAATCAGGTCTGTGGAAGTTGCAACAAGCCCTAGCGGTGACACAAAGAAAAGCATTGAACTGCCCTTCAGAGGCAGTGAACCATTCGACTGGTTCAACTGTGGTGTTCAACCATACCCTGACAAATAGATCGGACTGCAAGATCTTCACAATCTCATTAAAGACAAGCAAATAGTACAAAGTTTCTGGAACACTTACCTTCAGGTCTGGATTTGTTGCAAGCTTCTGACCAATAAGAGCAGCATTTCCTCCTACATAAAGCTGTAAAACAGATCAGGCAGATATGTGCATTCCTTTGCTTTGATAGCTTTATACATGCTTGGTGCTCAGTATAGGCTCAAGATTTTAGTATTTGAGAAAAAGTTCTAGTATCAGAGAAGTTAATGAAGCTTACTGGGGCTGAAGGCAAAATCATTTTACAATTCTCTGTCAGATCTGTTCTTAACAATTTCAGTTTTGTCTTTTGCAACCCTGTACAAGTCAATTAATTCATAATATAAACAGTCTGTACTTCTATGTAGCATATTTTTGGCAATTCATAACTTATTTTTATTTTCAAGGCTGAGAAGCAGTAATTTAGAACTGTAACAATATTTCATCCAGTTTGAGATCAGTGTTAAACCTACTACTTGTGCTCACGTAAAGTGAGCAGAACCTTGAAAGCTTCTTCAGGTGAGAAAGTTCAAACTTTCAAGAAAACTCCTACATGAGCTCTGAAACCCAGAAATATAGATCATCATGAGGATCAGAGGTGCTGAAATAGCTGAGAAAACAGTGAGGAATTTAACTAATCAGGAAGATTTATGTGACTATATTGAGGAGTGACAGAAAACAGGATATAGAAGATTACAGCTAATAATCAAATGATTCCAGAAAGCCGATGTAGCAAATACAGTGAGAAACAAGGCAACACAGGAAAATTTTGACCAATAAAAGGAGCTCTTCCTGATTCTCAAAAGCAGCTGCCAAACTGCATATAAAGTAGCATTAAGCAGCTTGTAGAAATTAGCTAACTACCAAGTAGATATCAAACCAGTACTTCAGAAGACACAATGTAAATTAGAGCAATAGAACTTTGCTTTGGGAAAAGGAGGCTTCAGAAAGATTATTAATTGCTTTTTGTCACCCCCGCTTCTAGAGAGAATTCAAACCCTGCATTATGAGCCAGCATTTATAGGAGTGCTTGCAGCTCCTAATGCTTGAATCTATTTTCTTCCCACCTGCCTCATTACAAGTTAGAGTGGCATCAGGCCCACCTGGCTCCTATATAACAGCTTCAATATCTTCAAAAACCTCTTTAGTAGTATTCTTACGGAGGCATCTTGGATTGACAGAGCCAAATACATGCAGTTCAGTTTTAGGAAAACAAGCAAAGTATAGACTGCTCAAAACCCTACTGTTTGGGGTAGCTGCAGAAAGAGTCTGACTCTGTAAAGTCATTAATACACTCAAGCAACAGCATAGTTTTTTTCCCCMAAAATGATTTGCACTCTCACTAGAAGGAGAATAAGAGTCACAAAAGATGCAGAAAAGAAGAAATGTACTTGTCAAACCTTATCTTCAGTTGGAAAACACACCTGTGCATCAGGGTACTCGGAGGCTGTCTGCGCTATGTGATGGAAAGACTCCGCGTCACTGAAGAAGCGCTCAGCAGCTGCCCCTTTTTGCATGAAGTAAGCGAATGCTTCCTTCAGGTCCTGTCTGGAGTTCAACACAGCATGATTTTTTCCATCCCCAGGGTCAAGACCAAGCGCCTCTAACAGCTTCACACCAGACAGAACAACATCTACACAGGCGTTGACACTGAAAGAGAGAAAAAAAACGCATACTGGGAAAAATCTCATGTGTATTAGGGCACTTGCAAGGCAATACAGTGACGTCGCTTCCCAGGCCGTAATGACTGCTGTCAAGTGCTGTGCAGCCCTCCGGATAAGCAAGGAAAAAAAAAAAAAGAAAAGCCGGGGAGGGGGAAGGGATTCGAATTTCCTGAAATTCTCTGCTGAAGTGTTCTCCTCTTCACAGGTTTTATTCAGCACCAGCATTGCAGAGAAGGGATAGATTCCTAACATCCTACCAAAATTAAAACAAGACAGAGTAAGCTACTTATGTCCAAAGGTAGTTGCATATGTTGCTTCGTTTCTTCTCTTGCACTTGCTCAAAAAAGAACAGGCACAATAGTAATAGCAGGAAAATTAAACCAGTGGTAGCAAAACAGCAGCAGAAACAGCCAGAGAAATAAGAGGGCTGAGCTCCAGCTTCCCTAGTAAAGGCTCTCCCTCCTCCTCACTGCTTTCCAGCATGGAATAAAGGAATATTTCTTATTTATTGTTAGCACTGAGGACACTGGTTTTCTGTGCTCACAAGAGTTAGAACATTACTTTTATGAATACAAAGTTACCAAGATTTTCCCCTTACTCTTAAAATAAGAGTTTTTCCTCTACTGCTAGATTAAAGCCTACAAGCAATTCAGAACTGCTGAAAACAAAACTGAAAGTTTTTTTTCAAGTCAGCCTCTAGAGTTTCAACTACTGTTAACAAAACCAAGAACATGGATCCTTCTGTGTGTACAATGCTCCACACGCAGGCTGCTGCTGTTTATAAGAAGTAAGGAGCCCAATTTTTCAGCTGAAACATTCGAAAACCACACTTTCAAAAGTATCATCCCAAATTTCTAGAAACAGCGGGCTGCCTTCTCTCAAATAGTGAAACAGAAAAGCGCTGCAATATTTAGGAAGTTACAAGCACCATTTCAGCAAATCCAGACTTTAGGTAAAGTGTAAGCTGCAGCTCAAATCTTCCAGTCCCCATTTCTTATAAATTTCTTATAAGCACAGTGAGTCTAATTCAGAACAGAGAACACAAAAACTTCTGGGCTGGAACCAAGCCTCCGGGAAAGTCCTACATTCACTGCTGGTGTATTTTAGGGAAAGTTTATAGCACTTGTCCTTCTTTCCACTCCTTGGTTACAGATAGACAGTGATATAAGCAAGACATTTAGTGAGACTAGCCCAGCAATTACTAAAACATCTTCTGGAATTGTTTTCAACCGTGAGTTACGTTCTTCTGCCCCATGCTTCCATGACAGGGAGCCAAACCATCCGCACAACTTTGCAGGGTCTCCAGCTTACTCTGACACTCCAAATGCTTTTAGCCTATACCTACTTAAACGTTAGCTTGGAACGCACAGCCACATCCTTCCTTCTCAGTGACCTTTCTTGCRCAATTTGGGCCGCAACATGCGAAGGCTGCGTAATACAAAATAAAGGACATTAAAAAGCTTGAGGGTTTTCAGTGCAAAAGGTAATGCAGCTCATATTCTATCAGGAATCCTCTCTATCGTGCATCACCTCATGCACTAAGGAGAGAAAAATCCCCTTGCRCAGAAGGGAAAAAAATGAGACAATAAGGCTGAACAGCAGTTCAGCCTCAATTTCACCGCAGCAAAACATCAACAATCTTATATTTTAATGTATCATTAAAAACGCAAGATGACATAAAACCAAGTCACAGTTCTTTCAAGCGAGACACCTCTAATCATCTTCCAAGTGTCTTTCTTTTCCCTCCCTGCCATTTCTCTGCTAACACACTTCATGCTTTTAATATACTCCCTGAACAGCAGGGAGTAGGTACTAATGAACTGCTTTTGCTGATGAACTTTGAGGCCCTGGGTGTTTGGTGGAGATATATATATATATTTAGTCCCTTTAAAGCAACGAAGGAAGCAGGGAATAAACTGAAGATAACTGGCTCTTTTCCAGTAAAGGCATGGCGAAAGAGAAGACTAAATGAGGCACGAAAACCTGTTTGTCACATGCAGTGATTCAAGGGAGAAAGTCTGCATCAACCGTAACGCAAGAGCAAGACAGACTCCAGCTCACAGTGCATCAGCTATGCAGCCATTAGGGTAGAGTAACTTTCTTCCAACCCTTGAAGGTTGAATCTTCTGGTCAAAGTCAAGTTATCCTRTCATGCCCTTACATTTAAAAGGGAATGAATCAAGTGGTGTACATAACTGCAGTACTAGTGGTCAGACTTCGAACCAGCATTTAAGATCAATGTGATATTTCTGAACTTTTCCTTTACTCTCTTTCCAACTTAAAAAGAGAAAGGGGTTGGATTCATGCACACGCATGCGTTTTCAAAATCTATTCCCTTCTCCTGTCCCTGCCCTCTCTTCTTTCTTTCCTTTGCTTACATTACCTTCTCTACCTTCACTCAGTTTTCTCCACTTGTATCTTGAAGGYGTCACTCACTTCCCTACTTTATAAATGTGTCTCTCATACCTATATATTGCCAGGCTGTGCTCCCCAATTGGCACCTTCTAGGGAATAAGCCAGTAGCTCCAAGTCACTGAAACAGTCTCTCGATATAAAATCATTTTACAGACAGGCAAAGCAAGGACAAGAGAACCCGAGACAGCCTCATCAACCAGTTCTAAACCTTACAGCACACTTCARTCTCCGCTACGTAAGGTTTTCTGGACCATTAGTTCCCCTCAGCAGAGGTCCATCTAGGATTAAACAGCCCAGCAGTAAGGCGCCTGCACTCGCCGGTGGCTTTCTCTGGAAATGCCCCATCTGGAAAACTACAGGGCTGGAAAAGGAACATGCTACTTTGTAGAACACGTAAGAGCCCCGCCAAGACGTATGACCGCGTTAGCGCAGTATTTGCACGACACAGCGGCAAACGGTTTTCCGCAGCGAGTTTCCTGACGAGCCTCTCCTGCCTCCAGACAGGCAGCCAGAGCGCATGAGTCGAGGAGCGCGCGAAGGCACCTCGGGAGAGGAGCGCGAGCCTCGCTCTCGGGGCCTACGCCGGCACACGTGCCTGCAGCGCCAGCGCCTCGCGGTTGGTTCCCCGAAGCGTGCCGGCCGGAGAGGCAGCGCCTGCGTGTCAGCCTCGAGGATCCCGTGCACCTCCCGCCCACCGGGGTCTCCCGCAGGTGCAGACAGGGAACCGAAGCCGAGCACCCAGGACACGCACACCTCTGTACCCCAGCAGAGCAGCCCGGCCTGGGGGGGGGGGCGCCCACATG
>NW_020449085.1:1424159-1552596 GCF_003343035.1 Apteryx rowi
CCCCCCTTCACGTACCCGACGGCCACGCGCGCCCAGCCCCGCGCCGGGCGGACGATGGCCGCTTGCCAGGCGGCCACCATGCGGCTCTCGAGGGAGCGGGCGCGGCGCAGTCCGCCCAGCAGCGAGGCGGAGAGGTGCTGCAGCGCCGACTGGGGCAGCTCGGGGCCCAGCAGGCAGAGGTAGCCCACGGCCAGGGCGAGCAGGCCCACGCACACCGACTTCTGCCACATCGCGGCGGGGCCGCTCCGCGCCGGCTCCGCACCAGCCCCTCCCCCGCCACGTCTGAGGAGGACGGTGGGAGGGAAGCGAGCGGCGAGGGCCTCCTTACGCCATCTCCGTAGCGCCCCGCCCTCGCCGGCCCCCAGCTGACGTAAAGCAGCTTCGGGAATCGAGCCTAGCAGTACGCGAAATACGCAGCCTCTCCCCCAGCGCAGTGTACGTACCTGCGGGAGGCGCGCACGCGTGGTGTGCGTAGCTGCGCTACGGGAATAGGGAGGAGTGCGCAGCGCGAGCGGGGGGGCGGGGCAGGCTGTGGGGCAGCCGCGGCGGCGTCGCAGGGCCGCCCGGGGCGGTGGTGCCGGGTGACCGCGCTGCCCCAGGCCGGGAGCGCGGCGCCGGGCGCGGCGGGGCTGGTCGGAGGCGGCGAGGAGCCGAGGGGCGAGGAGCCTGTGCCCAGCGCCGCCACCGAGGCTCGCCGGGGCGCAGGGGCAGGGACGCGCGGGCTGGGCCGGCCTCGGGCCTGGCCCTGGGCCTGGCCGGGTTGCCCCGTCCGTGGGTGCCCCGTGCGCCCGCCCGCGCGTTGTGCCGAGGCCCCCACAGCCCTCCCTATGCAGCGCTGTTTCCCTTCCCGTGTGCTGCGTTGCTTCTCCCTCCGCCCTGAACAGGCCTGTGCTGTCGCTGCCCAGCTCCTTCTCTGCTCTCACACCAGTGCCTCGTGTCCTGTGCCTCTGAACAGCCCCGTGCAGCAGACTAATCACTGCCCTGCAAGCTAATGGTTGGCCCTACCATACGCTCATTTTCAACCTCTTCTTCTGACCGTAGCTTCTGATCTGGCTCTCTTTCATGCCTTCTCCACATTGTGTTGCCTCGTCGCGTGTCGGCGCAGGTTCCACAATCCAGTGTTCCCGGGGCAGCCCGTGTTGGGTTTAGCAGGGAGCGATGGCAGGGAGCATTCTCTGTTGTCTTCTTCATCCCATCACGTAGGTGTTACAAGTCAAGAGGGAGGTTTCCCTTTCTAATGAGAGGAAAGAAATCCAGGCTGCTTTAGAAATCATGGAGACATTAGCTCCAAGACTTGTGACAAAATTTGCAAGAGTTTGACAACTGCACGCCGCAGTGCGTTGGCTGAGGCAGCAGTTAATTTTCTTACTCAGTTCTGAGTTGTGAGTGATTGTCATTTTCTTTGACTCTGACAAAACAAACAGTAAAAGAGATGGGATAGTAGAAGGCTTTTTGTTGATTTTTTTAGGATGCAAGAACTGATATTCAGTTAACAGCTCCTCTACAGTGGCTGCTGTCATGAGCTCATTGACTCAGGCCCTGAGAGGTTGTCTGGCTGCTCATCAGGTTCCCCTTACAAGCCCTTGTCAGAAAGGACTGCTTCGTTTTGTTCTCTTCTCCAGTGAAGTTGCTCTTAGGAACAAGTGAAGAGCGAGGGTGCCAAGGCAGACTGAACAGGCTGGGGACTGCAATTTCTAAGGAATGAAAGAGAAGGAGAAAGGGGCCTCACGTGGCAGAGGATGGTATGCAGGGGTAGTGTCCTTTTTTCTGAGTCTAGAGTGTTACAATAATGTAATGATCTTTAAGAACAGAATCCTGAAAACAAAGTGAAAGCTTAACCACCTTCCCCATTCCTCAAGAAATCCTTCAAACAATCCCTTCTCCTCAAATAACTATTTATTTAAGTGCCCTATAAAGGACTGATTACTTTCTTTGTCAGTTAGACCTATATTCAGCCCATCAGTGTCGGTCTGTTAATATGTAATCCCTCTTTTCCCTTGCTCAGGTGGTCTTTGGGTTTTGTCAGTAGGCTTTTTCATTTGAACAAATTTACTCTCTTTCCCTTTGGCACTTTTTCCTCCAACATTTGATCTGTATGTGATTATGAAGTCTCACTTGCTTCCATACTCTTGAACTCCCCAGGGTATAGGCTTATAAGGCTCCCATAGTTATAAACAGCTCTCTAGGTCAAGCAAGCAATGATACGTTGTTTGAGAACAGAGAAAATACTGGCCAAAACCTCTCATTGCTCAGTACAATCAGGTCTTCACCTGTGGGAGCATGTGTATTTATAGCCTTGTCACAGAACATCATAATTAGACATGCCCATAAGGCAGCCACAGCCCATAACGTTGTCACAGCTCAGGGACTCCGTTATTAGTACTGTGTCATCCGAGGGTTAGGCTGCAAGCAGATAACCTATCTAATACAGTAATACTTAAGGGAATTAGCCATGGTTCCAATTTGGGGTGATTAGTTTTGAATCTGATGCTAATGCATTGTTCTGCATTGTTTCCCTGAAGACTAAAGTTGTCTTTTTACGCCCAGAACAGGTACAGTTTCCGCCTCAACAAAATCAAACCTGCTCAGGAGGAACTACGGCTACGTGGTCTCCATCAACTGCTGGTGTTCAATCTCCATGAACGGTTTTGTCAGTGGACTTGAATGAGACTGCAGAGGTAATTGAAAGATTTCTTTTATGATCTTGTTCCTGCCAACAAAAATAGAAGTAGTTTAAAAATGAAAGAAAAGGAAAAGAGCTTCCCTCACAGGATCTGTCCAGTTACAAAGGTAACAAGCAATCACTTGGTTGGCATTTGTTTGAAACCAATGCATATCTAGGTTTGCCTTGAACAGCTAAATTAGAGGTGAAATGGTCAGCTAAGAAGTTAAAGTCCGCTCCTTATTTCTTTCCCTTGAGATATACTGCATCCCACAAATTTTATTTAGAGGCAAAGGAGAGGGACACAGCTGGATTGCTGTTAGATTCATAAGAGTTGACTCAGGCCAAGTAAAAGGTATTAATTCTACACCTGTTTATTTACAGAAATATCAAGCTGGTTACTTCTGTTTCATGGCTGTGTGTTATTTCAAAGATATGGCACACTGATTTCAAAAGCATTTGCTGGAATGCTTCTATTGAAAGCATAGGAAGAGAGAAGAAAGAGTGGATCTCAAACCATAAAGAGTTAAATCAAATCTTGCTGTTAACAATTTTCCTTGGTTTCTTCTCCCTAGTTATGTGAAGTTCTTTATTTAAAAAATCCTTTTCTTGACACTCTTTCATGGTATGAGCTGCTTGTGWTGGGGTAGAGGGTGCAGGGAAGGCAGTTTTAGCCAGTCTTCAGTTATTGGAAATTGAAGTTGTTCCCTTTGGCAAAAAAAAAAAGGGCGGGGGAGGGAAAAAAGATTATAGCAGGAGGCAGACAAAAGATGCGTTTTCTTGCTTGTTTGAAAATTAGCTATGGGGAGTTGCACACACATAGCACAGGCTCTCAGCAGCCGTTCAGAGCTCACAAACTTTTATGCCTGAGCTTTTTTAACGACCTTACTGAGTTTGCTTTTCTGACCACAGACTCGGAGCCGTTTTGGGAAATGTGTGTTTGCCAAGCACTTATTAGGCAGGAAGCAAGAGGAAAGGGGATGAAGATAGGCAAGCAGAGGAAATAGGGAATGGTGAAGCCAAAGCTTCCAAGTTCCCAAAGAAACCATGAAGACCTGTTTTTCTTAGCTTGAACTCGCAAGCTCAAAACAAATGTCTTCACTCCTTGTTATGTTGAATTTACGTATTCAAATGGACTCCTTCCCTTTGACCTACTTTGGTCAGCTTAAACTGTAGGCCTGTGCACAACGTGGGAAGGGGAGGAGTTTTTCTGAAACTATGAATTCCTTTATTGTTATTGGGGTCGGTCATGCATATCTTTAATGTCTGGGATTGAATCTTGAGCTGTACCTAATAAATATTAGGCAGTACTCAGGGGAGGATTTGCATTGCACATGCTTGCAGTCCTGTTACCTTCTGTGGTATCCAACACTCCCATCGTATTACTGCTTCTTTCTGGGTTTCCTGGGCATCAAGCAGTCAATTATTCACCCTTTGTGCCTCCTGCTTGCTCTTCTAAGTGTCATCATCCCTTCTCTGCTATCAAACCTCTCCCTAAAATCCCACATCCTCCTGTCTTGCCATGTTTAATCTGAATTAGTAACTCTTTACAGCTGGAACCATATATCAGTCCATGCTCATGAAATTAGTGCATACATTTCTGATGTTTGACCTGTGTGACATTTAATGATAGCCAGTAGCATGGATGTGATTGGTAGCTACAGGTATGTCTTCACTGGACGAGCAGTGTGAAAACATGGAAGAGATGCTTTTTGGATGGGTCCTAATAAAGGCCTGGAAATTTCGAAAGATTAAAATTTGTGCTGAGCCATGCAGATGAGCAGAGCAGCTCTAATTGAAATACAGACTCTGTGTTGTTCTCAGAAACTGGGCAAAATTCCCCGTCTCAGCTCTGCCAGCATATCTCAGTCCTGGACTTCAGCACCCACTGCTTCTCTGCTCCATGAGACACACACTCAGCTTGGCGAGCGCATCTCAGTCTTGATCAGTAACACCTCCTGCTGTTCCAATTCTGGCTCCTTTTTGAGCAAAAAAAACCCCAACTCTCTTCTAAGTTGTGCCAAATTGCTTGGTTTTGGCCACAGAATGCATTTTCACTTGTCACTTAATGGGATACCTAGAGACCTTCATCCAACACTGTCAGCATCAGAGGAAAAAAGAACATGTGAACACCCAGCCCCCTGCTAAGTCCCCTAATTATATAGTGATGTGTTAATAACAAACATGCTTTCATGTCTTGGCAGTTGTAACACACTCGTCAGCAGAGTAGTCCTTCAGAAGTAGAATCACACAGGAAAGATGCAAGTCGCAGTTTAAATTACTTAAGTAGTATCAGCATAGTCTGTACCCAGAATTAGAGTTTGGAAGAAATACCTAGTAAGAAGCTGTCAGATGTCGGTCGCTTAGGTGTTCTGCAGAATCTGCACAATCACGTTAGAGATATTTGCTGTTGCAGAATTCAGAGGTTCTGAGCAAAGACTCTCTTCTCCCTCCCACCCCACCTCATGATTATAGATCTGCCTTATTTGGAGGTCTCGCCATCTCCCATCCTTTTGAGAGCTCAGCCATGAGGGGTGGAATGGCTTTCATCTTGGCTTAGGCACCCGAGCTGGAGCTGGGAACATCCAGATCCAGAATTACCTGCTTGCTGCAGTTTGAGCCAAATTGCTGGATTTTGCAGTGCTGATCCATCATACCCTGTGGTGATCTGCCTGATTYCAACAGAATACGCTGGGCCTGGGGCAAGTGCGAACCACCATGTGTGCTGGTGAATGCCCTGAACAATGAGAATTCGTGGCAGTGACTGCCTGAGCTCAGGAGCAATTGCCTTGTTTCTGGAGCAAATAATTCAGACGCCAAAGGTGGAAGAATTAAAAACTTCATCAGAAGAAGAGAGGTTAGGAAATTATCACCAAGAAAGAAGTGAGGAAACTTTGGTGTAAAGATGTCTTGATTGCATTTCCATTCTTCCCACTATGAGATGTCAAGTTAGTGCAGCTGCACCAACTGAACAAAGTGGAAAAGGTCCTCTGAAAATAAGATGGAGAAGTTAGAAAGCCACAGAGGGTTAAGCTGTGGGACCTTAGGAGAAGGCTTAGGAGCCTTTAATTAGGCTTAGGAGAAAATAGAGAGAGGGGGCAGCAAATTAGAACTACAGAAAGAGGCGAGAGAGCCAAATGGGAGAGGATTCTTTTTCAGAAGAGCAGAGCAGGAGGCAACTGACTGGTTTTGTCATGTCATATTAGCTCATAAGCGTGAACTTCAGCTATGTGTAAAGCCCCTCCTCATCCATGTGTGCGGCTTATTTGTTGGCTTGCACTTTGACTGGAGTCTGGAACAAGCCAACTTGCTTGCCTGGCAAGGATGGCAAACTCGGGTGCCCCCCCTACAGACAGTATGGCTGTGAGCAGCGGTGTCAGGTGCTGAGTGTTGCATAAAAACGGGCCAGCTAAACATCTATTTATCTGTCAGGTTTGGCCCTGTGAGCAGTCACATGAGAGTTATTAAATTTATTATAGGTGGTGGTGCATACTGGCGCAGAAGAAAGGATGGATATATATCTCGTATGAGCAGCGCATGCTAACAAAGCAGTGCTTTAAGAGCTTTGTTTTATTCTCAACTTCTTTGGTAAGATACAAGATGAATGACAGGTGCCCAATCTTATCTTTGGAAAGCAACTCTGAAAACAAAACTCTCAAAATATTCTTTAATCCCCTAAATCCATCCAATTTACATATTCATTGGTGAGTACAGACTGTATCTCATAACATATACTTTATTATATAGGTTACAAATTCAGTGCACATCATTTCAGCATTAATGGCGGTGCTAGTGTCATTGACAGTGAGTGTATCATAAAATGTTTGGTGTTTATAGAATCTGACTTCACTACTGTGACACAAGGGCATTGCTAAAACATCTTCAGTACCTCATCAGCATACACCTCAAACCAACAAATTAGCATAGTACAAGCCATCAGCAAAATTATAGGCTCTCTTCTATGTCAGAAGTGAGGCACTTATTGCTGTTATCATTCAAGAAAACTCCTAAAAGCTGGATCTCTGAGGAGCCTTTTGTTTGCAACCCTTTAAGCTTTAATTTAAGCCCTTGCTGTGGCAGAAGACTGTGGAAGAAAGATGTAGGTTTTAATTTAGAATAGAGGAGGCAAAGTATTTGTTGTCCTTCAGGGCTCCCCGCGTGCAGAGCTATACATGGAAGCCTTGGAGGTTACTCTGCCGATGGGTAGGAGAGCCTCGGTCAGATTTCTGCAGGCCTGAGGAAGGGAAGAGGCACGATCTTCGGCTGATAGCCCCACAGTTTTACCAGCAAAAAGGCACCTTTACTAGCATCGTTTGTGGAGAATATACAGCCAGTATGTAGTGCAGCTTTGCTAGCGTATTAGTGCTTCGTCCCAGAGAGCTTTGCTGGGTTACTCTTCAGGTGCTCCTATACCGATCAGATACGTGTAGTACGATGATAGCCTTTTTGTTTCTGTCTTATTCAACATGTATCCTACGCATGTTTGAAGTAGGCATGGTCTGGATCTTAGGCACAGGCTATGTCTGTGGGAGCGGTTCTCTCCTGCCGGCTTTGACACTATTTTGCCACTCCAGTGGCATTCACAACTGTAAAGGAAGTGCATTGGATGGGGAGAATGTGAGGTGATGGTTACATCAGCTACGTGCTGCTCATCCTTGTAGATCCTGCCTTACAGGCTGCGCCGGCGTGGGTCCTTATCACACACCAGTCTGCTTCATCAGAACAGCCCCCAGGGCTGCCTTCGCTCCACCCTCCTGAGCTTTGCCTTGTGGATAGCACCTTCCAGTAGAGCGAGCACGGACCCCGCTACAGCTGAGACAACAGGAACTCAAGGCTGTAACAACTGGGCGTTTGGTTGTGCTTACTCACGGATGGGTGATCTGCAGACTAATATGATGTGCCTTTCACGATATTGTAAGCTAGGCACATTGTAACATGCTAACTGAAGCCCCAAATCACATTTTGCAATAAACTTGTGTATTGCTCTACTGAGAGGCAGGTGTTTCAGAATTTTGCCAGTAAGACTGCCAAAACTATTTGTGTATTTCATAGTTCCTATTGTAAACTACTTGCATGCATCCCCCTGTCATATATTAACTGACACAACTCATAAATAACGGTGCCTAGCACAGCTGTCTTCCATAGATCTGTCTACAGAGATTTTAGCAATAGAACTTGCTTTAACAAGGTCGTTGCTGGTATTTTCCTCCCCTGTGAGTGACTGTGTAAGGCATGGAGTATTTGGTATAAAATGAAGAAGCCAGTGGTTGTAACTGTGGCTGCACGTGAAACCAGATTTGTCTTAATAGGCAAAAGAGGTCTCTAACCTCTTCCTCAAATAGGCAGTGAGCAGAGAAGCAGAAACGTTTCTAGAAGAAACGTGGCAAAGGCAGAGAAGCAGAAACTTTTCTAGAAGAAATGTGGCCAAGACAAGTAAATCATGTGCAGGCAGAACACCCAGAAAATGCTTTATAAAAAGAAAAAGGGTGGGGGGAGCAAAGGGAAGGTGAAGCTGACCATGTAAGGAAGGGGTTGAACAAGATTTCAAAGAAAGTATCTTTGTATGCTCTGGAAAAAAACCCAACCCTGTCACGAAAATCCAGAACAAAATCTATCCTTTTTTAAACATTATTTGAGATCTGTTTTGACTTATATTAGCATGTAGATCTCACTGAGGCTCTCTGAGCAAGAAAAGAAATTCATTTTCCCATTGTAGTTTTGAGGCACATGTAAATCTTGTAAGGGTGTGCTGTGTCTAGGCTAGGCAATGCATATGACAGGGAGAGGTGGCTGACCAAAAGGGCCTGAACTGAAAATCAGATAGGCTCGCAGGGAAATTACTGTGTGGTCTTACGGGTGACCAACTGGATTAGGCTCCAGAGACTTSCTTTTGAAAGACTACGTATGACTTAGGCCATCTGCCTTTTATGATCCCAGAGGTTATACTTAGTTAATGCTGCAGGGGTAATGCAAAAAAAAACCACCAAAAAACCCCCTGCAATGCTATTCTGAAAAATCTTCAGGCTAATTTAGGTGATTGGGTTGCTCTCATTACCTTAAAGCAGAGCAAATCTCTCTTACAGAAATGTCTGTTTGGCTTATAGTGCAGATAGCCCACATCGTAGCACTCTGGAAGACATAAGAAAAGGACCAGGAGGCAAATGGGCTAAAGAGAAGAGAGAAGGCACTAAAAGTACCTTCATGATGAACATATTGACATAAACTGTTCCTCCCTCCTCTTTACAAAAGTGTAGAAGAGAGCAGACAGATCCTTTTCTGCCTCTATTGCTTTTTGGATTTCAGAAGTGACTGCTGGGCTATGAAATTTCCCTTCTCTCTCAGTAGTGGCCAAGGCAGATTATCAGGTCTCTCTACTCTTTCCCCTTTTTCCTCTAGCTGAAAGTATGCAGAAGGCCTCAACGGTGAGTGACTCCATCTGCTGTCTAGAGGAGGTCATTTATTTCTGAAGGGAATGCTAAGACTTATCGATGGCTTGCTCCTGAGAAAGTCGGCTGCTAAATCCCCTTTGACAGAGAATTGGATTTAGCCAAACACGGGCTTATGAGAACAGTTTTGGTCGCCCATCAATCTGAAAAACTATATAGTAGAATTAAAAAATGTCCAGATAAGAGCAACAAGGATGATTACCAGTCTGGAACAGCTTTCATAAACGAAGCTGAATAAACACGGACACCTCAACTTTGCGCAGAGATGCTCTAGGGTGATACCACAGAGGCCTGTGAAGTCGTCCATGTCTAGAGGGTGAGCAGTGAATGATGGTTCGCTGTCTCTTTCCCAGGCATCGCACTGTTTCGCCGCTGGCAGAGATGAGATAACGGGCTGTGTGGGTCTGCTCTCTGAGCTGCTGCGCCTGTCTTGTGTTCTCCTCTGGAGAGGAGAGGTGTTACTGAGCATGTTACTTACTTCAAGTGAAGTCCTAAGATGCCTAATAGGGAAACGTGTGAAAAAAACCCCTCCCCAAACAGGGCTTCCTTAGGGGAGAGGAGCTGATAACTCTGTGGAGACTGCTACAGATTTAGCATGTGGCTGGCAGCTGAAGGTGAGAAAGACAGGTCTGGGCAGCTGCACAGGATGCTAAAGTGGGAAAGGACACAGCTATGCAGCAAGCACCTGATGACTAGACATACATATTATCAAAGTAGATGAGCCTGACTAGGACACTGCTCCCAGATGAGAAGCAGGAGCCTGAGGACAGCTGGCTTTTCAGAGACAGTGCATGTTACTGCTTCCGTTGGTTTCAGCTGGAGTCACAGGTGCTTGGATGCTTCTCACTGTTAGGCTCTTGAGCTTTCAGCTGGGCAGCTGTCCAGCCATCCGTCACTCCTTGGATCTTGTCCATGTCCACCAAATGTGATCTGAGAGTTGCCACCACAGCAGAGATATCAAACAGACACCTGGCATTTAATACAAACCGAGGTAAATTCAACCTGAAAATAGGACTGGATTACGCCTCGACTGCCAGCAAGAAATAAGCCTGTGATGGGGTTTCTGGCTGTTCCCTGAAGGCTGAGGTCGCAGCCCTTTAGATCAGCTCCAAACAAAAGGCAGAAACAGATGTTTGGATGAAACCATAAAAAACGCAGATATGGAGCAGCTCAGTGAGCCACAGAACCTTAGGTAAATCGAAAGCCAAGATGGGGGGGTTTCTTCAGGAGCAGCTGAGTGGGTTCTTTTGTTCTTTGTGGCACAACTGACAGATAATGTAGGGGGAGGAGAGACTGGTTTTGTTTTTAACTGTGAACGCCATGAAGGGATATGTTCTTTGTGAATTAATTAATTTAGAGAAAGTGGAGTTTAATTATTTGACAAAAGATTCCTTTCCACCCACTTTCCAGCTGGCACTCTAGTATGGTTTAAACATGGACTGTTGGATTCCCAGCATGCTTTAATGTTTGAGCTGAAATAGCAACTTTTGTTTTGTGGGCCAGTCAGTACAAGTTGTGTGACCCGTGCTGCTCGCTGGTAACTGGTATTCTCCTGGTATTCTCCCACCAGGGAGTGGGAGGCCTAGGTGGTTCTGCCCTGCTTCAGACAGGGCTGATCTAGTAGCTGCGCATCCTGTTTGACAGACAGGATGAGTGGGAGGTAAGACTTCAATCTTTCTGAGCAAGGACTTCAGTTCCCAGTCCTGCCAGCAGAAGCCTTCTGTAATTTTTCCCTGTTTTTTTTTTTTTTGAAACTTAGGGAAATTATACTATTCTTCACCTCCAGGGAAGTGATACTATTCTCCACTCTAAAGGGAGGATTTCCCATTCAGATTATGCAGTACATCAGTGCTGCAGCAAGCCACATTAATAGGATACGCAGGAGTCAGTGTAGTAACTGATGACATTCTGACAGGTGCAGGGACATCTTCAAGACAGAAGCTGCGGCAGATCATAATCACAGACTCATTAGTCTGCTAACAAGAGCTGGGGGAATAAACCTAAAATGAAATTATAGTTTGCTCTGGTAGCATGCAGCAGACACCTGCTGGCTTCCTATGGTCATGACTTGACCTTGGAAAGGTAGATGCTGTCTGCTCGCTGATAATAAGCCAGTTCAGAGACCGTGTAAACTTCACGTGTAAACTCCAGATTCTGTCCAGATCTTTCAAATGTTTGCAAACCTTTAATTCGATATATCAAACAGACGCATGTTATGGAGGCATTTACATCAACATGATGCACCTGGCCCACAGCAAGTCTTATCCCTCTGTGTAATGATATGAATTGAGAGGTGACCATACCTTCTGTTGTCAGTAAATGGGGTTGTGGGACAGCAGTGGCTTTCCTGTTAATGTCACCACTAGCAACAGAGCAAAGATATCTCTAAACTGCACAGGAATGTTTTGCAACTGTGATCTCATGTGAAGAGTTCAAACTGTATTTCAAGGGCAGAAAATCTTCTAAATAAAAGGAGATCAAATCCCCAAGAAACAGTTATGAAATGCCACTGTTAGTGCCCCAAAATGTGTTTAACTTATTTTGCTGAAACTGCATACTGTAGCTTACATATATATGACAAGAAAAGGACAAAAGTTTATGTAGCTGGAACACTGAGCAGCTTTACAGTTCATAAATACTGCAAGGCAACAGTAAAATGGGATCTTCATTCTGAGTAAACGAAAATGCGAAAAAAAAAAAAAAAAAAACCCAGAGAGCATCAACCAAGATATCTGCGTGCCCGTTTTGGGTGCAGTTAGGAAGAATCTGAGAACAAATTGTAATACAAAGAGAGAGATTTACAATTGCAAATGTTTGCTACTCTGTCAAGATTGTGGAACGCCAAAGAAGTCCCATTTGCAATCCATAAATACTGAAGCCAACAAGACAGTGCAAGCCCCTGGAGAGGCAGACTCAGGAATTGCATCAGAAGACTCTGATGAGTTGTTTGTGAGGAGGGGAGGAGTGCAGAAGTACAAAGTAAGGGAAAGAACCTATGCATCTCGGAGAAAACAGACCTAAGCCCAGTGAATGCTCCAGKATGGTGAGGAACTTGAGACCCGTGTGGGCTTTCTTATTTTGCCTAGATCTGTTCATCTCTTGGGCTTCCTAAAGCAGAAAATATTTAAGATTCTTTTTGCCAGTTCTGTGTGTTTTGTTTTTCATCTGCAATGTGACCCTGGAGAAGTAAACTGTAAACTTGAGTTCCTGAAGGGTCGGGGCTATGCAAGTGTCCTCATGGTACTGGGCCGTGCTTCTGTGATGGAGTAACAACTGGCCTGGGCTTGGGAAGGGAGCCTTAAACAGCCGTGGAAGAGACAGTTTTGGAGTCTATCCGGATCAGAGTGACTCTGGCACACTGGTTCAGGTAGCAGAGCTCTGTCAGGACTCTGTCACCATCACCCTCCTATGGTTAAAGCCATGGTAGTGCCAACCCAGCAGCTGGGATGACCACAGCACTCTTAAACACAGCTGCAGGAAACAAAGCAAATACAGGGAATTCAATCTTGATTGTCACAGCTGTACATGGCAGCCTGACACGATGTGCACGTACATTCAGTGATAGAGGCAAGGGCAAATGGAGCTTACCCTGTGTCTCCTTTGGGCAATATGCAGTCAACCTGTTCCTCAGCCTAGAGCACCAAAAGAGGAATTTACTCTTCTACATGTATCTCCATACCCTGAGACCTGTGCTCTCACAATGTTACCGGAGCCAGCAGTGATGGAAGGACTAGCACAAAGAGGAAAAGTGCTAGGAAAAGCCAAAATCTCCTATCACAAGCATACTAAAGACCACCTGGAACTAGCACCAGGAGATCCTGTCAGTATCAGACTGTTTCCTCAGGATAAATCGTGCGCTTGGAAGCTGGCAGAATCTGTTGAGCAGATAAATTCTTGCTCATACAGCCCAACAGTAGAGAGTCATATATTTCACTGATACCACAAATACATACACTCGCTACAAGTGTAAGACAAATGAGACTTGGAGGACAGTGAAATATGCAGCCTCCTAAGGCCTGAGCAGCACGCAGAAGGAACGTAGGCCTACCAGCTTGCCGTAGATTTTAGAACAGACTCTCAGCCCCACTACAACCCCCTGTAAGCCAGCCTCCTGTCATGACAAGACTGGCTTGCACTCACCCACATCTAGCCGCCCACATAGCATGCACAAGATTTTTCACAATAGCAAGGAATGAAAGAACGACCTTCCCAAGCCTGGAGAAAACCCCTTTGGTGCCAAACAAGCTGAGTAAGGTAATCTGCAAAACAAGGTTGGTGTTGCATGTGATGGCAGGGCAGTATTGGGTGTGCAACAGTACAGGTATGTAGAATACATAATCTTATGTAAGATACGTGATGTTTATTTTGCTCTCTTAGATGACCGTGGCAGGAAGGAGCATCATGAAAAATCCTTTTCCAGTAGGAGGTGCTGGAGCATGATCCTGGCTAGGGCCTGAGGGCATGTCTAACCAAGCGCTGAGTATGGCCAAGCTGGCAGAGAGCAAGGCTCTGACGCCGCACAGCCCTGTGCGAGCAGAGCTGCTTGTCCTCGCTCGTGCGCAGCCCTGTGCTTCTCAACTGCTTCGGGGCCAAATGAAATGTTCTGGTCATTCCAAATCGCCTTTTATTTCCTTCAAAATTTCTTTTGCTGGCCAGTTATTCCAGCAACCATAGGATGGTGCTGAACGTCCTGTGGGTGTAGCCAGATCTGGGAGCCCAATGGCTCTGATACTGGGGGCCTCATGCAATCCTTTGCATTGAGGAAGGGGAGAAGCGTTTCCACAGCCGCCTTCTTTCCAGCCAGAAAACTTCTGCTCCCTGAGAGTTTCATTCCCCTTGGAGGAAGGCTGACTTCTCCAACACCTCACTCTTCTGACAGCGCAGAAGGCGCTCTGCCAGCTTTATCCAGCCTGCCTTGCATCTCAGGCGGTGTTTAATGTCCAGCCTTCTCTTTGTGTCTTACAAAGGGGCTTTATCCCTTTCTGGATCTCCTGGGGCTGGGACACCTCATCTTCATCCACTTAGAAAGTAAAATGACAACTGTAGTTGAGCTTCATTTACTCTACACATGCAACRTATCTGTATTTGTGAAGCTCTTTTGTTCATATGTTTGGCTCCCAGCATTAGAAACGGCAATTTGCCCTTTAAAATAACAACAATGATCCCAAGCAAACCAAGCAGACTGCCTACAAAAGCAAAGCTTGCCATTGCTTTTCCTTGTGCCTTGCAAAAGACCTCTCGTATTTCTTCTCCTTCGCTGTGCGAAGCTCCGTGCACCAGTGGGGCGAGGGGGACGGGTCGCAGGCCGGGTTGGCAGGCCGTGCTGGGCGCTGAGATGCCTGGAGCGCGGTGCCCTGGGCAGGGTGAGAGCGGAGCCGGCCGCTGAGACGCTCTCAGTGAATGAAGCTTGAGAAGTCTGCCGTGACGAGGGTGCAAGAACAGGCTGGTGATGGTGTTATCCTGGTTGCTCAGTGCACTGCTGGATGTGGTTAGACCTTAGACGATGAGGTTAGACCTTAGACCTGGGCCCAGGAGAGGAATTCTTTTACTCCACACTCCTCTAGCCAAGCTAGAGGCTCAGGCCCCCAGCAAAGCCTCGGTTAACAGAGCTCACCTTTATGTAGAGTGCCCAGCAGTTGCTAGCGTTATGCAGACTAGACTGTGTGCCTTTGGGTGCCAAAATGCCACTGGCCTTGGCTCAAGGTGCTTAGAAGTTGCTGCTATTCTGAGCACTGCAGGAATCAGCTCTTGCGAAACGCCAGCTCCCCGCGCTGGGCCATGCCTGGCGCTTGCATTGCTCGCAGGGCAGGCAGGGGAGCGCCCCGAGGGCAAGCCAGGCGCCCGGGGTGTACGTGCCCCTCGCTTGCAGCGGCGCGGTGGGCCTTGTCCGGCTGTGCGGCGCCGGACCCGCCTGTGCACGGCAGGCCTGCGGGAGAGGGCGCTGCGGGCCCGCGCTGCGCAGCCTGGCAGCTCCTGCCTCTCTGCAGAGCTGCGTTCGGAGGCTGGAGACAATGCACGGGGCAAAGCAGACAATAACAGGCAGCAAACAGCGGCYGAGGGGATTCACCTTGGAGCTAAGAGATTTCATTCCTTCAGAGGGGAAAACAAGATGCTGGAAACTTTACACCAAACAGCCCGAAGAGGGGAAAAGGGAACAGATTATCAGTAAACACTTATAAGAAACAAGGAGCCTGTGAATTCCCAGACTGTAGTTAGTGCATGGGATGAGCAGAGATCTCAGCTTGCATCGAAGGGTGCTTTTGCTGGCRGAACATGCTTTGGAGTTCAGCCGCTGCTCACCAGAAAGGATGGTGGGGTTTATTTCATATGGTGGGATTTGTTGTTCTTTCTGTTCTGTTTTGGTTTTGCCCCCTAAATATTCAGTCCTGAAGTTTGTAGGTAGGAAGTGACCATAGAAATGGTCAAAATCTACATCAGAGAAGATGTATCATATCACAGGCATTTATTCTCTTTCCATTTCCATGAAAACGTGCTCTGAAGCCAGAGAATGGACTTTGGTGGTTTCAGGCAGAGCAGCCTGGCCCTCTGCCCTGCCAATATCTTGTTGACTCTCTCCAGGAAGAGCTGCTGGTAACAGCACACAGATGTGTGGCTTGGTCCCACCAGGTTCTGAGAGCCAGGTAACCTTGTCCTTTAGAATAACAATTCTTGATGTATCGTCCCAGAAACAACAGCAGTGAGAAACATTTGACTCCATACCTTCCCCTTCCCATCCTACCCTTCCACGTCCCCTTTCCTCGCCACTGCCCTGTCCCATCCTGCTGAGAAAACGGTGTACACCACAGGCTACAATTTTTAATTTCCTGGGGGGTGGAAGGGGTGGAGAGCACRTCTTATGGCAACTGACAGGCTTTTTTGTTCTGCCTCAGTCCTTTTATTAACCCCCTGCTAGATCATTCACTCTCTCTGCTTAGCTGCCCCYGCTGCGCTAGTGATGAGAGTGTTTGTAACAGCAGGTCTGCCTTGGGAGATTATGGGGATCCCGTGGACAGGGAGCAATGGGTTGGTCGGCGTGCGCACACAGATTGCTAGCTGCAGCTTTGCCTCCATCTGCCCTCTCTGCTGGGCGAGATACCTTTCATTATCCCCGTAGTGACAGCAGAACATTTCTCATCCCCCTAGAGCTACCCTGTAGCTCCTTGTTCACCGATTTGATGTCCCACCTGTGAAGTCTGAGGCAATGCAGTGGTGGGCAGGCTGCTGAGAGTTCTGCGGGAGCTGGTGTGTTGCGAACGGATAGGAAGGAGCTCAGTTAAGGCAAGGACATCTTCTGTTATCCTATGTGCTCTGCTATCCTTCAGCTTTGGATAGGCCCTTTCTTTCTTTTTTTTTGCATCTCAGGCAAAACTGAGTGTTTCCAATCAATAACTGTGTGTCCATTTCCCCTTCGGTATTTCGGGTCTCACTTCCATAAAACCTTGGTCCCAGGTGTGGAATCAAAGAATTTATGAGAGTAATCTAGAGCTTTCTGGGCAGTTTCTGCCTTTTCCTCTTGGATCAGATTATTGTTGGTGGTTGATTATGCAAACAAATTAATTTGGGATGCACACACAAGTTCTAATTAGCTGCAATTATTCACTTACTTCCTCCCTGCTTCCCTCCCACATCACTAGAAATTCAAAAATATCACCTAACACAGTGTGCCCTGCAATAATTATCCTCCAGGCCAATCCTGAACCTCTCAATCTATGATCAATACCTTCATCTGTCAGCCACGATTAATTAAATGGAATCCCACTTTCAGAGCTTTGATTCATATCACCCCAGAACAGCTTACTATGCATTATAATCCAAACGTGATTCTAATAATGTCCTCAAGTGAAAGGGAGAGGCTGAGTGATACATCAAAAACAACTTCATTAAAAAGCTAAATGCTACAGGAACTTCCATTGTAAGGCAAGGGGTGAGTAGATGGGACCATATTCTGCTCTAGACCCTGGCTGCTTCGTATGGGGAAATAATGCTACTAAAATCAAAGGCGTGAACAAGTGTATTTTTATGAGAAAGGGAAGCAGAATTTGGCCTAGCGAGATTACTTTGATGTCTGCACAGTCTGTGTAGGTGTGTTCTGTTCTACAGAGGCTTCTTATTTTGGCCAGTGGTTTCAGTTTTGGAATTGGATACGGTTCTGCCCTGTAATGCAGTATCCACAGGCTGTTCTGGCCTGGCTCTGCTCTATGATGGTCCAAGCCAGAACTCCAAAGATGCTATAGCAAAGCTCTTCGAAAAGTAAAATTGATGTTTTACTTGAGAATCTCCTGATTGTTTTAATAACTCTCCATTCTACACGTGAAGAGGTAAAAGTTAAGTGAGATGTTAGGTCCAGCCATGCAATGGCAAAGCAGGGACTGGATACAAGATTCATGGCTCCCTCTCCTCTTCCTGCCTTCCTCAAACAGGAAAGGAGGTCAGATCTAAAAGGGGTGATTTGGATCTGCTCCAGGTCTTAAACCTGGCAGCCAATACCCTTTTTGCTGATGCTGACCATGCGTATCAGCCAGACAGCATCCTCTCCTAGGATTTCTGCCTTCACATTCCTTTTTGACTCTGATTCGCAGTCAGCCTCTCTCTCCCAGATGCATGTCCCTTGCACCTGCACCTCGGGGCTTCAGATGCCTCAGACCCAACGTGCAGGAGTCTGAGGGCGGCCACTGTTCTCTGCACAGGGCAGGCAGCTGAGCAAATCTTCAGGAGATAAGAGATGATGAGCGGAAGACTTTTCACTTCAAGCCCCCTGGAAGAAAGTGGAGCTGACAATATTGCAAAGAGTCATGACCCCAGGACTGGGAGCAGCAAATCTAACTATGCCCGAGCTCTCCAGCAGTCCTCAGTGTCCAATTTCAGCAGTGCGGGTATCTGGGGAGTTTCCAGGACATGCTACATCTTCCAAATGATAGATGTGTTTTGTTTTCTGCCCTTGTAGGACAAATGACTTTTGAGGCATTATCAAAGGGGAATACATAAGCTGTGTAAGTCAGCTCAGGATCCGTGTTAGAGGAGAGCGCAGTCTTTGTACGGCACAAGCAGGAGCTTGTTGCCGGTGAGGGAAATGTTAGACTTGGCCTGCCTGGCCAAATTTACACCTTGGCGGTACAGTGCGAATGGAGGAAGTGGCAGATATGCAAAACCTTCCACTCCGCCTGTGTCCGTACTCACTAGGGGCTGGAGCCCGGAACCGCAGTAGCATTGCTTGAGGGAGCTGCAGAGCTGACCACAGGCTGGAGAGGCATGTTTTGCATAGCCGTTTCAATTTGAAAGTTCATTCCAGTTCAGTGAGGCTCTCATGCTCGCTTTCCGTACACAGTTCTAGTATTCAAGCTGTACCAGCGCGCATTCTTGCATCCAGAGATGGTTAAAGCTGGAACATTCCCTAGGCAAATTTCGTAAGTTTGATAGGACATTCAATTAGGGAAGAAAAATGATAGCACATAGTGTGCTGGTCACTGAATATGCCTCACTGACAAAACGGTTCTCTGGTAGAATTTGCAAATTATTTTGCATACTGATCACGGCTGAGAATTTCCCGATTGCTTTGCAGAGAGAAAAACCAATATGTGAAACTTTCAAAATAATAATTTGCTGGGAATTTTCTGCCTGGCTCTTTCCAAAACACTGTTCTTGCTTTTTGCTGAAGATCAGAATGGTACGCTGGCTGTTGCTCTCATTTGCAATTTAAGCTTCAGTTTGTAAATTGCAAAATCTGTGTGATCAGAATGATTTTAGGTTCGTGCAAGCCAAAGAATGCCAATTTCTCAGCTACCCACCTAAGCAAATCGAGCAGTGGGGTTTGTAATGGAGCAATAAAGCGCAGTGCCTTTGTAGGTGTAAACTGTTAGCCTTAGGTTCTCTGCAAGACAGAGGAACAAAGGCCATTTTGCTTTCAGCAGCCACTCGAGAAGTGTGGTCCCCCCCACCGCACTCGCATGGTGAAAGGCTCTGCCGGTGAGGCTTTACAGCCAGGCTAAAATGAAAATTATGTACAAAATGTAGAGGAGAGAATTCGTACCTCTGCATTTGGCTGTTGTGCTGGGTATGACATCACTGTTAGCCAATCAGCAGGCTCCCTGGGTGGCTGGCGTTCTCATAAAAGCCGCTTCATCCGAATAATTTACAATAATAATTTATTCACCTTCTGGGAATGACACCACCTGACTCTCTAACAGCCAGAGAGAGAACGCGTGCAAAGGTCTCAGGTGCTAGACACTATAACTGTGCCCTGAACAAGTACATCTCCACCCGAAGATCCTGAGAGTGGTGTTCAGCTTGCAGATAGTCCAAGTGGTTACTTGTACTAATATCACCCTAAGAGTGAGCACCCTAAAGGTGCTCAGCACTGCAGGCACTTGGAGCAAAAGATGGTCCCCGTGGCATCAGGAGCTAGTGGCTCCGGTAGGAAGTAGCTCTAGGGCTGCATAACCGGGCCAGCTGCTGAGCTCTGCCATGGCTTACAGACCTGCTCAGCAAACCTGGGCAGCACGTGACAGGTTCTTCTTGCTCCCCAGGAGTCTAGGGGAACAAGGTGCTGCTTTGAATGGAAACCTGGAAGAATTTGGCCCTTTTGAATCAGGGGTTTGCCTGAAGGAGGGACAGGGAACACTGCATCTGAAAGAGGGAGACTGAGGCACCACAGTTTTGTGTACAGCTCAGTTCCCTGGTACTAAGCAGGGAAGGAGCTGACCATGCAGCAATGGCTTGGATATGGCCACTGGCAGTTGTGTCACTCAGTTCAGCTCAGAGCAACCTTCTCTCCAGTCTGTGATATCACAAGCTCTTCTAAATTTCCAATGTGGCATCCAATCTTACAGGCAATAAATAATAGCCCTGCAAGCGCATGTGCAGTGTTCAGGGACTCCAGCATGGAAACGCTGAGGAATGAAGACAGACCACACTAAAAAGAGAAGCAGAGCTTGTGGGGTCTTTCCCTGAGTCACAAGAAAGTGTTGCTTGGAGCAAGGTCCTGCAGTACCCTGGGGCTTAGCAGCAGGCTGCATGCTCACTGCACAGGAGATGTGGCAGCCGCTTGTCCCGCATCCCTCTGGAAGGAGCTTCATCTGCTCCGGAAGGCTCCCAAGCTGGTGTGTTGTCCTGGAGGCTCTTTCAAGGCTATCTTCGGCAGGCTGTGTGGTGCCATGAAGGGTCTGTCTCCACTGTGGCCTGGTGGTGTCTCTAGCCATCCTGTGAACTCTTTAGGGCAGCCAGAGCTGTCCCACAGCAAGACATCTCCTGTAATCCGGCAGCAGACAGTCTAACTGCTTGTGAAGAGCGCATAGGCTGTGTCTGTCCTGCAGGTGTAAGTTYCCCATACCAGTCTCTGCACAGGCACTGCTGGATTTGGAAGCAGAGCACAGAGGTGCTGAACAGACACCAAAACATGAAGGCAACAAAAATAAGAGATCACTTCTGCCCTGATTAATTTGCTTTATTTAACAGGGGGAGGATGCAGCAGAGCTGGGACCAGCAAGCAGATGTCCTGAGTCAGCACAAGGAACTCCAGACTGACGTTCCAGTATAACCCCCAGCACACTGAAACAGGTGATGGAGATGTCATTTTGAAGTGCAGCTGGGTTAAAAACCAGTATTTGTTAGGTGACAGAGTGCAGGGGTTATTCTCACAGTGTGCAGGCAGTAGGGACTGCATGGCTTTGGGGAAGTTTGAAATTAGAAAACAAAATCCAAAGAATTCAACCAGTGGAGGTAACTTGCTCTGCAAATCCTCTTGCAAGTGCATTCAGGTAGGCTTCGCGTTGGGAGTTGCTCCAGTAGTTTACCCTAGACCTGTGCGCTGCATCGATCCCCGAGAGCAGGACAGCTCCGCATGATGAATAACCTACCTCTCAGCTCTTCTTAATGAAGTGTTCAGCCAGCAGTCCATACTGCTCTGATGGGGTCTATTACGACTCAGGTTGGAAGAGCTGATTAAGGAGATACGATACAACCTTGTTAGCTGTACGGAAAGGTTCCTCATTTAGGGCCGGATCCTGTGCTTAGATGAGTGTTGGAGGGGTGGGGGGTACAACGAGCTACGAACAGTGTTAATGAGGGGTAGGGAGGACTCTGCAGTCCCCTTTGATTCCCAAGTAAATCTACCCTAGGTACGTTTCGCCTTGATTTGTTACCCTCTGTGTAGTGGTAAGCCTGAGAGGCCTTGAACGTCCTCAGTGAGAGCGGGAGGTGCACGGCCCCTTTCTGAATCTGGCCTTCACGGAGTCCTGAAATCATTCAGCTCCCCCAGCCTGAGGGGCTCAGCTCTGCTCGGTCCCTGTGTAGATAAGGCCCTTTTTCTCCGAGCAAGGACTGAACAGAGAGACAGGCCAGTCTCCTTCCCCAGTGCCCTCCTTCTTCTAGTTGTACCGCTTTCGTAGGCTCTGGTTACTTTCACTGGGGGCCAAATCCTGGCTCAGTTGAAGGCCACAAGGAGATTTGTCGCTGCAGTCCCTCACTGGGGTTGTTTCCTCAAGTATTTCCAGGCTATCTGTGGCAACCAGGAAGCCCTGGCTGCAGGCCACATAGGGCAGCAGCGCACTGGCCATGTGGGGTGTCTCCCTGTTCGTGTAGCGTGAGAGACCCAGGCCTGCTGATGCGGCTAGTGCAGGACTTTCTGATCACTGGCTCTGGAGGACCCCTTCCGACTGCAAGCCAGGCCTTAGCCCATACTCCCATACTGTAAAGAAGCACTGGGGGCTTCAGGAAATGTTTTGCAGCTTGGATTTTGCCCATTTATTTGCTTGGATTGCACTAATCCAGAGAAGCAGCTTCCTGTCTAAAGCAAGGTCCCAGGCTGGAGGAAGAAAACCGAGATAACTGGGAAGAGAGAAGGACTGAGGTATTCTGCCCAGCTTGTGTCTGTAGGACCCTTTTAAATGTTGTTTATTGATTTACTTTGAAACTACATCCTTGGCCTTGAGTGAGTGCAATCAGAGGTGACAGAACTCCAGAGAAGAGCTTATAACATCTTTTGTAAGAATCRCTTGTCATATCTGAAGAGAAAATGGGAGGATAACATAAACGCACACAAAGCCTGGGGATAATGGCTGTTACTGTGCAGAGAAAGTGGTCTCAGAGTCCACAGTGATCTGATGAAGTCTTGTGATAGGAATTTGGACAAAGCCGTGCTTTGCAGACTCGCTTCTCTTGTAAATGAAGCCTCGTAAAAAATCTCAGAATTGCTGGGGCACCTAGGCGAGCAGTCTGAAGAGACCAGGTCACATTGCCTGACTGTAACTCTGCATTTTATGAAGCCTGGCTTTCAGATAGCCTTCACTGCACACCCCTTGGAACCAGCTCACTTAACTTTGCCTAAATGGTCTGTACCAAAAAGAGATGTTAGCTCTCCTCACCCCATTATGCCGCCACAGAGCGTGTGTCAGTCAGCGAAGGATATTTTCTGAGAAATTGCCTGACTTGCATTGCTGGGAGAGAGACAATCAGTTTTTGGCATGGCTCAAGTATGAATCAAGACCAAATAGTCTCTTGGTTCCATCAGGGTTTGTGCACCTTCAACCTAAAAGTAGTTTGTCTTTGTCATGCACACACAGACAGAAACAGAATAATGTCTAGACCACTTATTTCGGTGGCTAATTTAAGTGTCTTCTCCATTGACTTGGTCAGGTATTTCCAGATTGCAAGACATCTGACTCGCTCATTATTCTTCTCAGATTAAGCAGCAGAGAAGTTGCTTATACTTCTTTTAAGTGCCAGAATAGACCCTCTTAATACAGCCCTTTTGTTCTTGCAGCCGTTGTCCCATGGATCCGTTCCCAGCTCCCGCTTCCCCTCGCTCTGCATGGGGCTTGCTGGACTTGCTAAGAGTCTGTTTGCAGCTAGAAATGGATCCTCGTTTTCAGAATCTCTTTGCTGTCTTGAGCTCTCAGGGCGACTGCCTAAAACCCRCAAAAACCCTGCATCCATCTGTAAGTTACACGAATCCCTTCTTGACAAATTGGAGGCCATTGCCAGTGACAAGTTAATCTGGACATTCTCTGCATGCTGTCTTATTCTTTCCAGCCAGTAGACTCAGGTAAGTGGGTGATTTCAAAATACAGTGTCTGGCCAGCTGGCTGTGTAATCTCGGGTCAATTGCGACTTTGAGAATCCCACTGCTCCTGCCCCTGCAAATCACAAACATTAGCCCTGTCTCTTCCAGTGTCTGGGCAGCAGCTGAGTAATGCTGGATAGGCTCAGTTTCCCAGCAAAACTCCCTGCCAGCTGCAGCTGTGTGGTTGTCTTTGACAGTCTATGGCTACCAACAAGTTGCTTTCCCTCTCTTTAGGTTTGGTAGTGTCCTTGTAGCTGTCYCTGAGAGGACTTCACTACCCCGTCCTCACAATACAGCTGTCAGAAGCTCAAATGAGAATATGGCCCCTACCCGCTGGAAGGGTTCTCTTCTCCACGGGGAAGCCTTACCCTCCAGGTTAAGTCTCTGCAGGTGCAAGAGCCAGTTCAGGGTCAGCACTCACAGGCAGCTCCCAGGGAAGATCTTGAGACAGAAATTGTTCTCTTTGCTCCCAGCTTGTCCTGTGCTGTCAAAATTAACTATCAGCCTGTCTTTCTGACAGCRCCTCATGGATATCCATCTACTGGCTTCAAATCAACACAATCAAAACAGTGTTTTTAGTCTTCCCTTGCTTGCTCTCCCCTGCTACCTTTCTTGATGTTCCTGTTCTTTCTAACCATACAGACTCTTGTGCAAACCTGGCACCTGGATCCTCTTTGACTTGGCCTGTCTCTAAATACCCATATCTAGGCCATGCCTAAAAGTACTTCTGGAAGAGCATCTCTAAGATTCAGCTCCTTCTCCCTGTCTACGTAGCTGAAAATCCTTTAGAGTGCCCAGATTCTCTAAGCAACTGGGCTGCTGACAGTTCTCAGTTCTTTGTGGAGCACCACACACCCTTATCGGCAAGATTTTTACTGGGAACCTCTTTGACAATGTGCCGTTAAATGGTTCTGCAGAGCATATCTTACCAGTTCCTTCATTTTCTTCTCCCTCATATGATCTGTAAAGTGCTTGCGCCTTCTTCAGACAGACTGTTCTGGCCCTGCTCCATCTATCCATCTCATAAAAATATTCCACTACTGAGATATTGAGTCTTGCCTGTCTGGCAGCCGTGCCAGTTCTAACATGCAGCTGCATGTTTCTCCGCTGTTACTCCTTCTACAGGGGAGGAGCAATCTGTAAATATTCACAAAGCTTTTTCTCTTTCCTCCAGATCACTCCTAAAAACTCTTCTCTGCTACAGTGCTTGACGTACTGCAACTGCTACCCAGGATCTGTCTTCATGCCTTTTAGTGCTCCTTAGCCTGCCTACTGTGTCTTTGTTGCCTCTGAGCGTGTCCTTGGTGTGTATGCTTCTGGGCACAGGTCTGCTACATTTTTGCAGCGTGCCAAGCAAGATGAGGCCATGGCCTACTGCTGCTCCTGTGATACAGCGTATAATGAGGATGGAAGGAGTAATCATTTGGAAGCCTAAATTATTAAGTCTGGTCATTTCAGTTTCTTGGAACAGTGAAGATGACATTGGTTTTAGTGCCTGCAAATCTTCCCTGTAAGCTTCCATTTGCTGGGCACTTTGCAGTTGTGTTGCCTCTGTCAAATCTAGCAGCTTGGTGYTCCTCCCCCAGATTATCTGGGCATATAAATGACCCAAGACATATACACTATCATTTTCTCATGCTGTGATTTTTCTTAGCCCCTTTGCTCCCCCACAGTGCATGACARTAAAATTACCCTGCTTGTTCCTTTCCCACAGACAGTCTTCCAGGCTTGTCAGTCAGCATCACGTGCACCGTCCTTCGTCAAGTACGTTTGGGACCTAATGTGTCATTCAGGAAGGATCTGTTGTGCTGTAATTCACCTCTGTTTGTCTTCAGGAGAACGATTCTGGTTTCCATGCTGCAAATCTTGTCCCTGCTTGGCTATTTGATCATGGTTGGACTCCTCAGGCCTTCAAAATTATGGTTGCTTTGTCAGATTTTCCAAAAAAAAGCCAGTTTGCCCAAGATACTGGTGACATGTTGGTTCCAGACGAGCTCCCATTTACTCACTCCCAACTCATGGCTAACTGCTAGTTCTGATGGACTCTTGTGTTTTTGCTCTTGCCACAGACTTCTTGTTTCTCACCTCTATTTAAGTGCTATTTTTGTTCATCTGACTTTCCACATTTTCACTTTAAAAGAGGAAAGATTTGGATATCGKATCCACTTCTCTTTCTTTGTCATTTTTGTCCCCACTGACCCAGACTTGCACCAGTAACTCAGATGGAGAGCCCGCAAGAGCCTGCTGCACTCACCAGCACTTGTTAACAAGGCTCATGTCTCAAAACACAAGCCATAGAGCTCTGACATGCCTGCAAGGTCTATGTCAAATAAAACCCTTGTGCTTTCTCATCTTCTTCCTCAAAAGACTTTACATATACACTAAAATGTACACTCTTGGTGCTGACTTTGAGCCAGTCAAGCCAGCATCAGAACTACTTCCAGGCAGGAAGCTTTTTAATCAAATGTTTCCCCAGCAGTAAGTAAGTCTTACTGCTTATTATGCAGTGTGTACATCTGATACCAGGGAAACAGGAGCAGGATATCAGAACTGACTGCCAGCTGCAAGCCAACTGGCATATTCTTCTTCCCAGCGCAGACCTTGATGTGAGATGCTCCCTGCTCCGAAGCAAAGTCAATGAGGTGTGGAATTGCTCCAGGAATCCTGATCTATAGGAAAATCATGCATCGTGCAACTGATGTGCTCAGTGAGAGGTTGTGCATGTGGTTACTGAGCATTTCAGTATGTTTCATAGATACATTAGTTCGTCCTCAAGGATGTTCTTAGAAAAAAGACGAGCAAGGATAAAGACCATGCAATGGCAGTGATTTTCAGCCTGTGGGCAGTGGATGACTTCTGTGGAGCCAGACCTTTTTCAGGGGATTCAACTCCACGTGCAGGGGCCTGAATCTAGATCAGGTGACTTTCAAGAGGCCTGAAAGGTRTAAGCATCTAAGCATAACTCTGGAAAGAGTCAAGGACTGAGGGAGGAGGAAGATAGACTCCTCAAAGTGTTGTCCCAAGAAGTCAGATGTACCCTACCTTGCAGGGGATGATAAACTTTGTGAAGGACAGGTATGGTTACATGCTTTTTCCTTCACGCTCTTTCCTTCAGAATATACTAGATTTGCTTTATAAATATRGTGTGATCACTGCATGCCCTACCTAGCTCCTAGCTGTCAAAACTGCCATGGGGTAATGGGAACTGGGTCTAACAGAAGTAATGGCTTGTAGATCAAAACTGGAAGATGATGCACTTCTCAAGAGTGGAAGGGTTGGAGGGAAAGGTATTTGGCTGTGAAAAAGGCCTCCTGACTGCAGGACGCAGCTCTCTCCTTGCACTGCCTGTAGCAGAGAAGAGATCTTTTAGGTTTATTTTCCCACGCAGCTGTACAGACCCCGTGTCAGTGTTGGATCTTGATATTCCACCCCCTTTTCACATGTCCATTTCAGCGTTCTCTGGCAGAGAAAGAAAGGCACTGAGGGAGGAACGCACCAAGTCTTCTCTAAAACCAATGGTCAAATAAGATTGCTGTCAGCAACTTTCAGACTGAGACCCACAGCCAGTCATGTTGGTGTGTAAAATAATCAATATTATCTGCGCTTGAGTGCTTGGCTTTGCAACCGCGATGTCCAGTTGAGTTGTCTTTGCTGAAGGAGCAGACTGGCAGACCTTCACAGGGAGCGGCTGAACTCTTATCTTCCCAGGTCAAAAGGGTGGATCAAAACCAGCTCTGCCAGCAGGTATCCCCTGCATGCTGAAGAAATGAAGAACAAGCTCATCTTGGTCTGAACTTGCTGTTCTGCTTCCACATTCACAAAGGAAATGACTTCCATTTTTCGTTAATATTTTTCATATTTTATAAAATCAGTAATGACCTCCTGGTCAGACGTTTCAGGAAATTTAATGACAAGCTGTGAGAAGGGACCTTGGTTTCACCTTAGTCTTCCAGCCTTGCATATGCTGCCAAACTCATTACTGGCAAGTACAGCAGCACTAATGTTACGTGGGGGGTAGCAAGGTAAAGTTTTCCTAGATCCTTCTTCTCCTGCCTGAATTCTGGGCAAATAGGGTTCACAAATCCCTATTTATATAAGCAGAAAATGTCATTATTCTGTCCAGTTATAATCCCAAACTTAAAAATTAATTGAGGCAGGTATTAAATTAAGCAGGTTTTGCTTGAGTAAATATTTTCCATTTTGGAGCTTAATCTATTCACTTAATAATCTAAAGCAGTTTTATTAATTTTTTTTCGGTTTGCAAAAAAATAATAATGTCTCTTCCATTAGGAACTGTCACTGGCTTAAGAGGATTTTACTCCCATTTTATGGTTTGGCTCAAAGAAAATTTATTCTTGCAATAGGTTTAATGACTCTTAGCTAACGTTGTCTTCCCAGCTGCAATTGGACTGTAATAAAAAAACCTTTGGCTTTTGTTAGACTTGCACATTCTTGGCTGCCAATAATGATTAATCTTTCCCCCCTACAAGATCATCTTATTACTTGGGTTTGACTTAGGAGCTGCCGTTCCCTCTGGAGCTTGGTAAGGGCTTTCTCCCAGAGCTCTGATGCAGCACAGGTGTGACCTGCAGTCCCTTTCTGTGTAGTCTGTCTTTGCTCCTTAATTGCTGATCTGTGGCACTCTGCTTTCTAAGCTTCTCTGCACAGGAATGTTATTATGGGATGATGGAGAATTAATTGAAGGAGGAATTGCTGAATACTTCCACGCGTGGAAAGGCCCTCAGAGCCCCTGGCTGCCCAGCAGGGAGGACCGTCCAARCAGACTGCGTGGTGTGGAGCGAGCGCGGCGGAAGGCAGGGCTCAGACTCCTCGGTGACCTTGGGCAAGTCGCACGCCCAAAGAGCAAATAGCTGCAGTGGGCTAAGACACCGCCGCCTCCCAGCCGTGGTTAAAAGCCCTCTCCTGCAGGGTGCCATCCCCACAGCTCTCAGCAGGACAGACCAGATGCAGGTTTCTCAGCCCTGCTAGTGCGGAGTCTCCTGCTCGTCTTTTCAAAGCACGTCGTGCCTCTGCATCAGACGCCTCTTGGTACACAGGGAGGGACGGGGATGCCCGAACTTCAAAGGTGTGGGGGGATGCTGAGAGAATAGGCCTGGCCTGGGTACATATCTGTGAAAGTGCTACAGCAAATCATTTTGAGGCGTCGCCAAACATATGGGATTGGAGCTTCATGCTGAGAAAACTTGTGTTTTAATTCAAGACCATCTTGGCAGTGTTTTAATGGTTCATAGTAATAAAAGCCTTGGGAACAGGAAAGAAAGAGGTGCTTAATCCATTTCAGAGAGACCTTCGGCGTTAACAGCACGCACATGCTTTCTGATCAGGTTGTCACATCTGGCATAAGTGAATTTGCAGTATATGAATTTGCTGTATATGAATTTGCTGTACTCTCTCCGCCTTCGCCTGTAAGATCTTCTGGGCTGGATGATCACACGAGAGATTTTGCATAAAAGAATCTGCTCCCCCCGCCCCCTTCCTGTGCTCTGAAAGGCAGCTGAAGGGCAGAACGTAGCAGCTGATTATACGAGGAGAAGTGGTCAGCGGTACCTCCAATTAAAACTGAAGTGGAAAATGTAGGAGACATTTGGGCTAGCACCTAGACTTTCTTTTAGAAAGCTCTTGCTAACAAACATGAGTGGTCAGGACTGTTGTTTTACATCCGTCAGAGTCCTGCTTCGTGCCAAAGGGATGGTTGTCAGCAATAAGAACTGGGGAGCTGGTGCTAACACAGCCTCACTCCAAGCGCTGACAAAGGCAAACTATGTTCCACATCATTTCCGAAGCTGGGGTTAAGCACTGGCCTGGTCCAAGCAGTTTTTATGAACAGCCCTAATATAACAAGCCTGTGTGGGTGCAAGGGGGGAGCACAAGTGCTTTCTGGAAAGGAAATTTGCTTCACTTTCCAGTTTCTAAAGGCTCCTGATAAATCACAGCCTGAACACTCAGAAGCAGAAGCCCCAAAGGCTTTTCTGCACCTCTCACGGTGAAATAATGGGTGCTGAGGTGAGAATGCACTCTGATATGAGAGATGTTGCCCACTGGTGCACACTGAGTCACCAGGAAGGAAGCCAAGACTCATCCTGGATGTCAAGCAGTATGTACCTCCTGCCAAAGCGGGTTTCTCAAGGCTTAGGGAGCACTGGGGCATCCCTACAGACTGATGCTCCTGTGAAAGGCCTTGAATCTGAAGGTGCCTTTTCACTGTAACTGAGCCRTGTTTGGGGCAAGCAAAACTATTTGCAAAACTCTAGTCAAATTCAGCAAGTCCTTTCAGCTAGGAAAAAAGACCCAGCACTCCTGGGGGAGCGCAGCTTCAGCCTTTTCAGCCTTTTCTTTTAAAACAAAATCTCTCAAGTTTTCATTTTGTTTAGAAATTTGGCTGGATGACATTTTTTAAATGCACAAAATCTTCTGAAACCAAAACTAAAAAAAATTTTCRCTTGGGTTGACCAGTCTGTGTGGTTGGCTCTGAAAGATGTTTTTGGATTTGTTTTTTTGCCTCAGTGGAAGGCACTGACAACCTTTTGTTAGGGGTTGGCCTGAGAATGATTTTTTTTTTCCTGATTTTTTTTTTCAGTTCAGTTTCTGAGAGATCCTCCAGCTTCCTCTGACATTCCTGTAAGCTGAGATTTGAGCTCTGTTGGGAGAACCCTTCATCCCGTTCCCGGTTGGCAGAAGGATTTGTCACACAGCAAGGGACACCGCTGGGCCCTGGAAGACAAACTGAGTGGAGAGCAAAGGCAGAATTGGCTCTGGAGAGTGGACTCTTTCTGGTGGCAAAGTTGAGACTAAATGCAGATGAACGTCATTTACCCCCTTCTGATATGAGCAAAAAGGGTTTCCTTGCCTGGCCTGGAACACCAAATGGGTGAGTTTGCCCACTTTTTTTTTTTTTTTCCTTGTACTTATATTCCTTTCCATAACTGGGTCAGGGCTGCTGTATCATGTGTAGGGAATATGCTGTCACCATTCTTGCTCTTCCAGCAAGCTGCCCATCCCCATGTGCACTGCTCTGACTATTTCTGGGCCCAGAGCACTCATCACCATCCTTCAGAGACGGCCGTAGCTTCTCATCTCCTTCTCAGCTGTTGAAGTAGTGTAACAGAAGCCTTTCTACAGCGAGCAGGCATGTGAGTGCGAGGCACATGGTGAGAGGTGCTGGGAAAGGGTGTATTTTACCTTCAACCCTTCTGTTTCTTCAGCTAAAGCCTTTCATGTCCTTGCTTCAGCCCCACAGACAGGCTGGCTCGGGCGGCCACGTGGCTTCCCCATGGGTGAGCAGCATCACGGCATCCGTGGCCCACGGCTGCCGTGGGTACGCAGTAACTGGGATTGCGGGTATTTCTCCTGAGCTCACTACACTCACTGACACATTGCTGTACGCACAGGCACTTCAAAGAGATTTCCATGGACAGGAAGCAGGGCAGATTAGAGGCACACTAAGGCTTTTATTTTATGCCAGGATTTCTAAATGTTCACGCTGGTATTTCTGAGGCCCCATTTTTAACCACTCTTAATACATGTATATAATATAGCAGAAGGCCAATCTCACCGACTCTGTGAGCTGCACACGGAGTCTTCATGGGATGAGAGTCACAAGGCACTTCACATGCATCAGAGAGCCAAGGGGCTCCAGGGTGGTTCGGGACTGGCTCCTTCAGGTCTGCTTCCTTCAGCAGCTGGGACTCAGATCACCCAGCAGCCCCTGACCAGCCTCACCACGGCACGCACCGCTCTGGAGCCTGAGGCTGGCTGTCCCTGGCGTGTGTCTGCACTAGCTGACACGGCTACGCTGCCTTGTGCCCCAGGGACGTGCCAGCTCCCTTGGAGTGTGCTCAGAGAAGCAGCGTGTGTGCACGCTGAGGTAGCCAGAGGTCCTGGCAGGCTGGGGGAGTGGGTGGTGCTGGGATTTTGCTGCCTCTTCCTTTCCYTCATATGTTTGCACCCTTTCCAGACATGCGTCAGCTCCACTCCCACAGGAGCGCTGGGAAGAAAATGCCCCAGCTGCTGTTCCTCCATGGTTTCTCCCCAGCAATGTAAACAATTTGCAGGGGACTTTGTAAACAGCAGATTTTGTTTAGGATATTGTCTGCATTCCCGCCTCAGCGGTCCCTTGTTCTGCAGCACAGGGGGAACACTGAGCTGCCGGCTGTAGGTCTGTGGCTTAGTTGTCAGAGGAGAAGATGGTAATGACCAAGAGGAAGGAGTTGTGTACACTCCTGCATTCTCTGTGAGCCTGGTGGATTTGGAGGATCACACCAGGGTCACACGCACACACCACAGCTGCATGGAAATGTTTCTGCATCTGGCAAGGAGGAAAGTTGGCATGGGATGCAGCTGCTGCTGAGCCCTTTGCAGGACACAGTTACATGAAAGACCAGAGCAAACATGAACAGAGAGCTGCTTACGCAGTGTCCAGGGCACTGGGAGATAAATGAGAAATCTTCAAAGATAGGGGCTTCGTTTCAGAAAAGTACTGCCTGTTTGGGAAGTCTCAGAAACTCACTCTCACTCCCTGGGGAAGCTGGTTGTCCATTCAGGGAAATAAGGTTGTTAAATGAACTCTGCCTTCATCCCATGGGAATACCCTCTGAAGATGTCTCTTCTTTCTTCACAGCTATTCACTTAGGGATTCTGCCTGTGCTTATCAGTGGGAGATCAGCTTTTCTCTCTCACCCCTAGGCCTTTGTAAAGGAGCACTGAAGGGAGAGAGCAATTCCTACTCGAATTTCTGCATCTGCCGCAGCAGGAGCTTTTTCARACTGGAACTGTTCTTACTCCCACATAAACCTCAGATACACACACTAAAGAAAGACATGAGCAGTGGCAAGGGTGGATGAGGGGAGCTTGAAATAGGCTGATGTGCCAAGAAGAGGGTCCATGGGTGGGGTGAGCAGCAGACAGACATCATGAGAAGCAGTCAGGAGAGCTGGGTGTGTGGGAGACGTTCCCCAAGCTGCCAAATGTCTGCTGCTGCTCTAAGTGAATTCAGCATCCTTCTGCTAGTAAAACATTGCATCTGCRATGTAGTTGTGAGAAGTAGCCACCCAAACAGGAGAGTATATGAGAGGACAACTTTCAGGAAGCTCCTGGAGATGTCRACAGACTCTACAGAGGAATGGACAGAGCAGTGCACTTAGTGTCTATCCTTCTTAGTTTTTCTGTTGTCATGCTTAACTCTGAGCAGTCTAAATCTGTGACAGGCTCTCGCGTTGCTACCTCTGTATTCGAACATTGCTCACAGACATGAGGKATAACTGTTGCAGGCCTGTGTGGCTGCCTATGTTGGGCTGTCAGGAGTTGACAGCAGATCATTCTGCTGTTTGTTTGCCCCTTGTTCTCTGCCAACCACAAGTTTGAGTCTTGAATTTAAACATCCTGAATAGAAAGGACAAAATCTCCCAGTGATACCTCCAGTGCATTGCCAGAGGAATCTTGTATCCAGAAGACACAAACAGCTTGACAGAGCCAAACACTGGGAGAAGCAATCCGACCACATTTTCCACAGCATTGGCTTCCCAAATATGTGGCTGCTGGTTCCAGTTCACAGACAGTCTCCGACTCCCCTGTTAGCATTGCCATGTGAGGGGCTGGTGACATGCTGTGGCTGTGTCCACATGTTCAGCATTGTTAGGAAGGAAAGGCCAGCAAGGTCTTCTAGCCTCTTGTGTCTCTGCTTCCCTGAGAGACATGGATGTATAGCACAGACTCAGCCTGGCCTAGGAACAATCAAGAGGGCTGAATTTTGGACGTGTCTGTGGATTTTTTAAATATTGCATTAAAACCCTTTTTTCCTTTGGGGKACGTGGATAGTTGAGCGTTGTCCAGCAGGATTCTGTTGACTTTCTATTGAGCTTAAACTGTAAATATTTGAACAAAAAATTATCTTTTCTTAGCCTTAGCAAAATTTAATCTTTCTGTACATAACAAAATCTGGCTTAAGTCACAAGTGAAAATGAGAGTGGTGGTTTCAGGCAATTCCCTAAGGGGTGTTTGTCTGCACAGCAGAGAAACCAGTGTGTTGTCCCTCACGGTTGGCAGCCTGTTCATCAGGAAGGGCTGGAAGGGCAGCCACGGTTGCTGGGCAGGAGAGAGGTGTGTTGGCTGAGTTTCACAAGGTCCCAAACAGGAGAGCAGGAGAGCTTCAGGTCACAATGGATGAGCTGAAGCAGAAGGTGGGAGGCACRGGGCTGTCGAAAGAATTGCCAGTTCTCACATCTTTCTGTTTCCGTGCAAGGTCCTGGAGTTTGGGACCAGTTTTGGTATAAACCCAAGTGCACAAGCCAATTGTTAGACCTGCTTGGGGTAGAATCCATCTCTGATCAGCTCTCTGCCCTGCTTGGTTTTCTTTTGGGGGGACAGTGAGAAGTTATAGAAGGGTTTCAGTTCACTCCTTTCTTCTCTGGTTCCCACCTTTATCATGCAAAAGGATGGTGAATGGGAAGCAGAAAGCTCTCCCGCTACCTCTGTCTTCCTCTCCACAGCTCCTGTATGCCTAATTCATTCTTGGAGAATTATGCTACACCCTGGGATAGGGATATCAAATTCCCAGAGCAGGACTGAGTGAGGCATGGAAGAAGGGTACAAATTGTTGAGGAGAGGCTGAGCAGATGTGCRGATGGAGGGAGACAGAAGCAATAACAAAGTAGAAGTGGGAGGAATGAGACAGCCATGGGGGCTATGAGGCAGGTGAGTATGAGGAGAGTCGCTCCCACAGCCCCAAAGGACCACCCGGGTCACTCGCACACACTGGAGTTGAGAGGAGGCAGAAAGATTCAGATATTAGAAGCAGACCTGAACATGCAATGTGATCCTCATAAAAACATATTCCTTAAATAACCTCCTGCTCTGGAGAAATCTGGCAGAGCTGGGGTTCCTCAGAGCCAGCAGCAGCAGCAATGGGGGAGGTAAGTAGGGGAAGAAACGCCAGGTCAGGAGCGAGGGGCAGGAGCAGAGCTGACTGCCAGGGCAGTAGGTCAGGACCAGCGTACCAGCAGAAGGTCATTGCAGTTCTGCTCAGAGAACATATATAAAGCAGTGATGTTTTCAAATGAGCAAGGAACTGACAGCTGCCTTCTGCAGCCCTCAAGTGCCTTGAAATCCTACCTTCCTTTACAATAAACAGGTGCCTTGCTCAATTAAATGCCTTGAGTGGAAACATCTGGAAACTCCCAGCATTCACCCCAAATTCACCTTGCTCAAGACACCCAAACAGACAGGTCTGTTCCTGGCTGCTGGCTCTGCAGCTTGATGAAGACACTTAGGCAGCCTGACTGTAGTGTAACCATCTGCTGGAGCTTTGCAGGCCTGTGAGGCAGCTGATGGGGTGAAGGTTGCTGGGATGTTCTGGGACAGGCACTTGATTCRCCCTTCCTTTTTGTATGCAGTCCCTCTTTGAGAGGGAGTGAGCGCAGGAGGTTGTCCAAATGAGCTCCYGTGTTTTGACCTGGGATGAATTGTGTTCAGGCACCCAGGAAGGAGGGAGTTAATCATATGTGGTGCAGTTCAGCYACACTCCCTGTATCAGGCCTTTGCTTTGGCCTCCTGCTGGATCTTGTGCTCTTGCTGTGTGCTCTGGCAGAGGAAAGCCCTGCTCTGTTGTTTTTGGGCTCCGAAGCAGCAGAATGCCCTTAGCAGCAAGGTTCAGGCCTTATGATAAAGCTCTGCACATAGGACTTCAGGCTCCTCCTAGGCGCGTGCTGTACCTCTCATGCTGGGCTCTGGGTGGGCTCAGCTGAACTCGTGGTCTTCTCTGTTGCGAGGGAAGGCGGCTGTGTTGGCTGTGGCTGCTTAATAGCTCCGTGAAGCTGTCTGAGCTTGGAGGTATCATTAACCCAATGCTGACTGCACCTTTTGCTGCGAGAGTGGGAGAGGCCGTACCAGAGCACCCAGGGCAAACTGGTGTGGAGGTGGAAGGATGTTTAGACAACCCGCTCCCAGTATTTATTCTGGCTTTTCTACAAATGGATAGAGAGGGGAGACAGGTGAGAAGAGGATGGCAAAGTCTCCAGGGATCCAGGCCCCTTCCACCACAACGGGAGCCCCTGCCGCTGGGGTACCAAAGGCTGGTGGTGCTGCACGGGCAGAAGGCCCCCATCTTTTGAAGCATGGAGGGGGCAGGTGCAGGCCAAGTGCCGACCAAGAGGAGACCTGGCTGAGGACTAAGACCAAGGGGGCTAACGAAAAAAATGCTGCCCTTGAATCGAAGCAGTGCCCCAGATTGTGCAATATTGCTGTGGGGTAGCAGAGCACAAGGTCAGAGGGAGTCTTGGTCCTGGGGCTGCTTTCTGCCTTGCCTTTGAGAACTAGCTCTACCAGCGCTTGTACRATGGGGTCGTGGGGGAGCGCGTGTCTCGTGGCTGGAGCGGCGCCCGTGCAGCTGAGCCCCACAGGTTTCGTTTCCCGGCTCTGTCACTGTGCCATGAGGAGAGATTAGGAAGGCAGGGTTAAGAGCGGGCTTGCAAGATGGAAAGTGCTGTAATTAATAGGGAAGATGATTGTTAATAAACTGGGCGTGATARTACTTCGCAAGGGTGGGACGGGCTGATGAATGTTTGTAGAGCCGCTCCGAGACCCGTGAGCACCTYGAGTGCTGTTACGTGCATGGGGTGCTTCAAGGACTAGACGCCCAGGTTCGGTTCGYAGTCGCGCCTTGCCCTGCTCGAGGGCCTGGGGAGCAGAGTGCCGGAGTGCAGGCGGCGGGCGGCGGGGGCCCGAGAAGCTGTAGCAATTCCCGTTTAGGTTTGACCTTTTGCTGGATATTAAAGCCTTGCTGTGGCTCAGTGAGATGAACGCTGCAGCAAGTGCAATTCCTCAAGATGAAATATCTCTCCAGTGGGTAATTCCAGCCTCATTTGAGCTTCCCCCCCTTCCCCGCCCCCGCTGAATCATTTATTCCTGGTGTCAGGAAGGTGCAGAATGACTTTCCCCACTGGCTTTCAGAGCTTCATTGATTCTTCAACTCCCACTCCTGCAAATCTGCTAGAACAGCAGCCTTTGGCCTCTCTGATTTTCCCAGCAGGGGGATGGGGAAGGGGAGGGTCTCGGGACTGGAAATGCTCCTTAGCGAGCCCATTCATAGTCTGGGGGAGATGCCATTTAATTTTAAGCTCCCTAGTCCAGAGTCTGTGTCTTTTGATTTGCAGGTTTTTCACCTTAGACCTGGTGCTCTGAAATGCCTTCTCAGCACTCGGCTGTCAGCATGGRGAAGGGGGAAATAGGACACATTGAAACTGCTGCTGAAGGCATGTTTTGTGCTGGAAGGAGAGGGAGTGGGGCAYGCTCTCAAGTCTCGGGTCATCCTAAACACCATTCAGACGCCGACGCAGGCCAAGAAAGGTAGGGCTGGTCCTTGCCTGACTGAGCAGTGTCTCCAGAAAGAAGTGGGACAAGATGCATTACAGTAGCTCCCCCAAAACAGGGAAATAATGACAGATCAATGGTAGAAAGTGGAGCAGCAAGAAGGATCATCTGCTAGAGTCAGTGTGTATGTGTGTGTACGGCACCCATGGGAATTCCTGAAATTTTACAGAGCGCAGGAGACCTTTGGCCCTTCCTGCTTTCTGGTTCACTGTTGCAACTTAACTCCTTTGCTCATGGTGCGTGTGAGTCTGGTCGCTTCAGCAAAGCGATCTACTTCCAAACTACATGTAGTAAACAAATTCACTCACTTGCGCGTCTGCCAGACAGGAGTGACTGAAGCCAGGCCTCTGCCCTGTCATCATCAATCTATTTTCAGACCTGTATCTGAGTTCACACTTCACGCTCTCCAGTGCAGCTCTCTTCCTTGGACTCCTGGGAGACAGGGAAATGCTGTTCTTCTCATTTAGGAGGAGATGGGAAGAGAAGAGGAAAGGGAGTGAGATCTGGTGAGAACAGGGCCCAGAGCCCCGTAAGGATTTAGGAACCCAGCACAAGATTTAGARAGCATTAAATACTTGTGTCCAAACAGGTTTGTTCTGAACACTCCTGGGTTCAAAGGCACAGCTTTGGCAGTACCTCAATTCCCTAGGCACTTCTGGTTTTGACACTGTGTTCTGCAAGTCCCTAATTGACTTGCTCCTAAGCTCCATCAGAAGTTACAGAGTGGAGAGGATGCAGTTACCAGAGCACAGTGCTGCTTCTCTGGGTGTGTTGTGTTGGTGGCTGCTACCTTCCTTCCCTTGTGTGGTAGCGTAATGGTTACAACCGTCCTGTTTGTCAGGGGACTGCAGGCTGGGATCGTTGGRGGCTGCCTGGAGGCAGAGCGAGGAACACTCGCTTTGCCCTGGGACAGTTGTTCACTTTGCAGAGCATCCCAAAGGATGCACYGGGCCAGCAGCGGACACCATCTAGCCTAGTGACTAGGGCCCTTCTCAGCTGGCTTTCAGCCTTTTGACCAAAAGTTGTCTCAGGACTTTTTCCAGTGGCTGTTTGATTTCAAATATTACAACTGCCTGAGTGCTGTCTRCCTGATGCATCTGCACAGAAGAGAGCTGTGATAAGAGCAATATCTGCCCTGTTGGGGACGGGGAAGGACTGTCACCTCTCTCTGGGGAGTGAGTCTGGAGTTGTGAATCCCAGAGGAAGAGAAGTCCCTCCCTGTAATARGGGACATAACCCCTTGGAGTGGAGCAGGGTTTAAGGCCTTCCCTGTCTCCTRTACTTCCCCAGAGGCTGGTGTAGGTGGCTCACACCTCAGAGTGCATTAGTGGTTGCTGTGGGCCCCATTCCGAGGCACAAAACTCTTCCCACACACTGCAGCGGGTGTTTGGGATCCTGGCTGCTGAAGACTGCTCCAGGGGCTCAGCACTAAAAATCTGGATATCGAAACAATCTATGTTTTTATATCTAAGGCTGCAGTCCGCTGGAGAAAGAAGATCCCATCCTGAATAGCTCTKCCTCTGCTTCTCTTGAACCCCAGGAAGTTACAACACACTCAGACCTGCCAGCCCAACTGCGACAAAATTGTTCCTCAGTCAGGTGAGCCGTAATAAGACGCATTAGCTTTGGCGCTTTTATGTTAGATTTTTTGCTATATGCTCTTTTGCTTCAAAGGCTGTTTTTGCTTCTCTGCTGACTATTCAGACACTGKTTTTCTCCCTTTCTCCTGGTGTTGTTGGTTTGCCTCTCAAACCCATGTATCCTGCTCAGTGAAACCCTCTGTGGTCCTCATCTGAGCAGAACAGTCACAGTGGATGTGCACCAGGCATTTCACTTCCCAAACCCCTGGCTACTTCCATGATAGCTCACTCCCAGCCTGYGCTCTTGCATTGCCATTGCCCGGTGATCTGCACAGACCTGCCGTTACTCCAGTGGGTGGGTGTTTGTTAGAGAGAAACAAGGCTGAACTGAGCTGTCACCTGGGCAGTGATCCACACGTAAGCCTTCAGGAGCCCCTGGGGGTTAAGGTCACCTTCTCGCCACTCTGCCTTCYGCGAGCACCACAGTGAACAGGGGAGAGGTTGCTCCCCAGCCGGGACGAGGTTGGGTGAAACATGAAATCAGCCTGAGATCTCTACCTCTGKTTTGGCATTCCTGAACAAACTCAGCCACTTGAGGCTTGCCCAGTGCTACAGGAATTTGCTTTGCACTGTGAGGTGTTTTTTTCACCTCCTGAGACTGTTTCACCCCGGACCCTTTGGAGAGCACACTCCCTTCCCCTGCTTTGCTCTTTGGTATGGCACTTGGGGCAGTGAGAGAGCCAAGTGGGTGTGAAATGCAGAGCAGAACATTGCTTGACCCCTCTGCAGCGGAGGAGCAAATAGAGCAGGACAGCCGCGAAAGGGACCCAGGGTTTTAAGCGGGGCTGAATAGATGCCTTGTGTCCAGCAAAGCTTGTAGCCAGGCGCTTGCTACCAAGCTTCATAGCTTTGATTTAAGGAGTTTCAAGGAGTCTGACCATGCCSGTTAGAGTTTACATGATTCCCCTGCCAAGTAGTTGTAAATGTTTCCATTCGTTCTGCACTTGGCCCGGTTTCTCCAGTTTCTTATCCTAAATGTGCCCAGGGTATGACCCTGCTCCTCCTCCCCGGCTCTCGTTCCAGTTCCATTTAACTTCTTTCCATGAACGCTGTCACATAAGCACTGTTTAAAGGACAGAAAATTAAAGGGAGATGGGTCTTCCCAGAAATGCTGTGCCTTCCTTGGGATCGGACATTGCACTTTTGCATCGCAGTGTCAGATGGGCTGAAACAAATGTAAAAACAAATGCGAAAGGTCACTGGCTGGTGACTGCAGAGGAGCTGGCGTGGTGAGAGAGAGCTGCTTGGGATGGAAAGCAACAGAGGATGCTTAGTGTTGGCAGATACTTAAGTCACTGTTTATTGCAGTGCTACACAGGAACAAAAAAGATCAATATTTATTAGTCKCAGAAAGCATAATTTTGCATGAAAAGCATTGATCAGCCTGTCAGCTGAGACAATGTCATTACGTCTTCTTTATGATTTGGTCAACATCCCCATATGAATAAGGGCATTGTTGCCCCGGGCAGACAGAGCCCGGGGAAGGGAGGGGGGTGAAGGGAAAATTTGGCACGGTGCTGTGATCTGAGGGGTAGAGGGGAGCGAAGCGTGGGGTGCAGCTGCGTGCCTCTGCGGAAGGCAGGGCATGGGGCAAGGAGGAGACGTGCCTTGTAAGGGAGTAAAGTGGTGCSTGGAGGATTATATTTCAAAACCTTGTCTAGGTGGCATGACCCTGAGTTCGGCCTGGCCTAGACTGAGCAAGTGTCGCCTAGCGTTTAGTGTCAGAGGAGGGGCTTATGGGCTCTGGTTTTGGCTGTGGTTCTGTGCAGTCAGCTCGTAACTGGGGTCTATGTACCACCCGGAGAAATTCACTGCTTTGAAATAAGGCCCCAATTTTGTCGTTGCGTTTCCCCAGGGGAGTAAGGCTTACGTGGCTGGGATTGCGTGTCTGTCGGACCCARGGCTCCTCCAGGAGCTCTCGCACACGTTGACCGATTCCAGCCAGCCCTGACGAGCGAGTAGAGGTATCCGGTGTTCGGTGTAGACACCACRCCTGCGGGCCATGTGCAGCCTCCAAAGCTGTTTGACCTGAGCATAGTGACTTGAGCCAGCCAGGCTGCCTGGGTGGGCTTGTTGGTTGGTTGTGGTGTGGGGAGCTTCAGCCTTGCAACATGTGCTGGCCCTTGCCCAGGTGGCTGGCTGGTGAACCCAGGCAGGCAGGGGATGTGGGAAAGGGTTGTGGGCATTGCCATGGACAGAGCGGAGAGAGCAACGCGGGAGGCGCTGGGAACGGCAGGGACGTGGAGGAGGTGGAGGAACTTTGGGGCAGCAGTCGGTGGGATGGAGAGGYGCTTGAGAGGGATCTGGTGGTAATGAGTGGGTGGGAAGCAGGAACCTTGGGAAAGTGGAAGTTATTGCAGTTTAGCAGCTGGATGCAAACCCAAAAGGGACAGGCTGCTGGAGCGGCACTGCGTGCGGGACAGCCTGCTGCGGAAACCTCTGCTTGTCGGGGGTCCGGCAGGCAGAGCCAGCTGCAGCGCGGCCGAGGCTGAAGGGGGGTTACAGCCCTCTCTGCTCTGCATGCCTGGCGTCCGTGCCTGAGCACCGCAGCAACAGCAAGATCCCCTTCTACCTCTGCAAAAGCAGTTAAACCCCTGCCATTTCCAGAGCTGTGCTGGCCCCAGCAGAGATTTAGGAGCGCAAAACCAGGCATGGAAACAGCAGGCCTTGTGGTTTCGCAGAAAGCCTGAGTCAGGACTCCTGCGTTCTATTCCCAGCAGTGCCGTTGACTCCCTTAGGGCAAGCCACAGGTTAACCACGCGGGCTGTGACTGCAGAGCTCAGCTTCCACTTGGACACCAGAATAATCAGCTCAGCGAGCTGGGGGCATATGGACTTCTCAGACTTTTCAGAAAAGTCCTGCCGTAAGAGTCCTGATTGCACCAGGCAGTTCTTTGCCTCACCGGCCCCGTGCGGTATCCGAGCCGGGGAGAGGTGACCATGCTGGGTAAAAGGAAGCTAGTGATCCTGACCAGTTCKCAGGCTGGTCGTGAGACTTAATCTTGGTGTTTGTAGATAAAAGGTGTTGTCAAATGAAGATGAGTGGTTCTGTCCGGCTATCTGAATGATGAATGAGGTGTTGGTCCGTATGTGCAGAAGGGACCTCCATGTGGATCCTGGAATACTGTTTTAAGACAGCTGTTCTTGCTTCTGCAGCCTGACTAACCTTACAGACCAGCACTTATGCCAGTGTGGAGGCYGTTGAAGAGAGCGGTACAGTCAGAAGGCTTGGTTAAAACAACAGAGTGCCTTCAGCCCACCTGCATTTCAGCTGCTGCTGCAGAGCTTTGTGGATGTGGCTCTTCCTAGTGTAAGAGCAGTCTAGGTGACTGACATACACCCCTGGGAGCATCCATGCCACTCCAGAGTTTCTAAGGCACCAGGTCCCTGTGCTGAGCATCAGGGCCCAGACTTACCTGCCCATGCTGGGAGCCAGCTGACAGGTCGGAGTGTTAGGCTGGGTGAAACTGGGCCGGGACGTGCAGAAGGAAGGCAGGTCATGTCCAGGCTGCTTTCAGCGCTGGCCCAGCCACGCAGCTCCCTGGGCTCCCTCAGGCACAGGAAACCTGCTGGTAACTCTGCTCAGTATGGTCAGTCAGGGCTCATGTGCRAGGACGAGCAGGCAAGGAAGAGCAAAGCAACCGATGGAGGGAAGTCAGGGCCCACAGGTTAAAGAAAGGCCCCCGAGGGCCCTCCATCGCCACAGCTAACAGTGTCAGCCAGCTGAAGCTGCAGTCCCATCCCTGCTCCCCGCCAAGCAGAGCCTTTCCTTGTGCTTCCCTGATGCTCGTCTGGTGTGGTTTGAGCGTCTTGAGGATGCTGAACTGGCAGAAAACTAACCCTGCAACAAATAAAAAGCAGGTTGTTCACTCCCTGCGGCGAGTTAGGTAGGGCCAGGCAAGGCCCAGGGCGCTGATGCAGAGGGGCATGGAGTCAGGCAGGAGCAGGACAGGGAGCGGAGCCGCGAGGAGGGCAGAGAGGGGAGGATTCGTCTTAGCGTTGTGCTTGGCAGTATTTCATGTCAGCTGTAAATGCTGAAGTAGGAACAAGACGTGTCCTGCATGCAGGCCTCTGGCCCTGGCGGGCCTGGTGCTTCGTGCCTGTAATCCAGGCTGCTCAGGAGGCTGAGGCTGAGGGATYGTTTGAGCCCGGGAGCTCAGGACTGTAGCACGCTGTGCCCATCAGGTGTCTGCATCGTTTGGCATCAGCTTGTTGATCCTCAGAGAAGCCGGGGCCACTGTAGCACAGCCTGGGTGAGGCAGTGAGCCTAGGTAGGGCCTGCGGGGTTGTGTCCCACCAAGGAGCGTTGGGAGGCACCGAGTTTTCAATCCTGCTTTTGCGGTGCAAGCTGAGATGCAAAGAGCAGGCGGCTTTGCTGTGTGGAGTCTCAGCGAGAACTATAAATTTTGTATTAGGATATAAAAACTGCCTGAGTCGAACAGACCGATAGTTCTTCCAGCCCAGTATCCTGTCTCCACCAGAAGCTGAGGCCGGATGCCTTAAAGAAAGGCATAAAGCTCCCATAATACCCATAATTGTGCAGTACTACCCTATGGGGGGAGATTTCACCCTGACCCCAGCTGGCAAGCAGCTTATACCCTGGAGCAGAAGAATCAATAGCTGTTATAATTTTCATTTGAGCTAGTGTCACTGCAGATGCTGTTTGCATTCACATAAATGTCTGATCCTGTTGTGAAACTCTCTAATGCTGTTTGTTATACTGCTCTTTTGATACCCTGGCAAGGAGCTGATATTCTCCGATATGGTGACCTGTGTTCAGGGTAGGTCTTGGGTGACCTGCCACAGGCTGCTCTTAGGGATCCAGAAAAGGAGCATAGCCCCTTCCCCACCACTCCAGCCAATCCTCTTCCTTCTGCTTTTTATTTCTGTTAGCTCTGCCCATGGCCCTGCTGTAGAGTGGCCACGGTGGGGAGGAGAAGCATTGACCATTTCCTTGTCTTTGCTGGTTCCCTGCTGAGGCATTGCCCTGCAAGCAGTGGTGTGCCAGAGTTGAGTTTCTTTGCTCTTGGCATATTTGCAGGACATTGCTTGAAGATGAATTGTGGGTCTAATAGGAGACCGACTGATATTTGGTAGGGTGCAACATCCTCACAGCTACCTCAGGTGATGGCGGCATTTCCTTGTCTGGCAGCGCCCTGATTATGTCACTCCTTTTCTCCTTGGACATCCCAGCCAAGCCTCCTGCTGTTAATGCTAGAGGAAGCTTGTTCAGGTGCTGAACAGGCCAGTGTATGATAGAGGCCGGAGCAACCAGACACCAGGACAATGACTTGCGGCACTGTTTGGCAGGAGACCTTGACCTGAGAGCAGCTCCACAGGAACAAAAGTAGATGGTCACCCAGAGAAGAAGAATCACCCTCAGGATCCCAGGTGCAGCGAAAGCATTCATGCTGGGTGAAATGAAAAGCCGGAAGCACCTCGCCATGGGGCTAGCTGTGTCACTAGCTAGCAATGCTCCGAGTGACCATGCGGAAGAGCTGCCTCTTGCTCACTGTGAAAGGGCACAGCACAGAAAGATCTCAGCCTCTGTACGTGAAGTCATGGGGTGTCTTGGGACCCGCTCCCAACTAGCCCTTCTTAGRGTGAGATACCCAGCTCAGAGGCTGCCTCTTCCACTTGTCTGGCTTTCCCCAACCCCCGCCAGCCCTGAGCATGGGAGAAGCGAAAAAGAAGGCTACCCATGAAGGAGCGGCAAAGGTGTGTTTGCCTGTTAGCAAAACAGGAGAGGGGAGTGAAGGCGAGAGAGCAGGTCTCGTCATGCAGAACGGGGAGGAGGTGACACAGCCCGTGATAATTGGACCATTAAATCTAGCAAAGGCACCGACACTTACACAATGTGGCTCAGGGAAACAAACGTTCTGTAGTAACAATAACTCTCCAATAGCAAGCAATAATAATATCTGCAATCATTTTTCTGCTGATCCAGTGCTTAATCCTATTGTTCAGATCCCAGGTCAAATTGTCCTCAAACCTCTGTGCGAAGGCCAGATATGTTTGCAGAGATGGGCAGGCGTGACTGAGAAGAGATTTTGGCTCCGAGATCACTTTGCGGTTTGTATATCTCGGATGTCCCCTTTTGTTTCCTGTGCCTTTCTGCCACTTCTTCTGCTTCCAGAAACATCTGCATCAGAGAGAACCATCTTGGTCCTCATGGTCAAACCCCCTTTCTTCTGCCGCGCTTCTCCCATTGAATCTCACTCACCAGCTGCAGGGAGTGCCAGAACTGTCTGGGACAGTCACAAAATTGGCTTAAAATCCTTAGAGTTTACAAATGTGGCTTTAACTCTTTTTATTTGCTGTAGATCTGGGGAGGAGGGATTTAATCCTTGAGCCGCATTCTCAGACTTTTCAACTGTGAGAGTTCAGAGTGCCGTTTTTTGCAATAACAAAGCTGGAATTTTGCATGCAAACACAGGGCCCCAGGAGCTGGGGATTTAAGAACAACACCCTGTTTCTGAAAACTTCACAGTAAAGTGCAGACTGTTGGCAGTTTGGGGCTTCCAGAGCTGATATCCAACTGGACAGTATCTTTTTATATTCTTAATTCAGCAACTCTAATCCCATGGAGCATATCAGACCCTGCTGGATTGTTGTTCATGCCATAAAATACAGGTGCAAAATGTGATCAAGCTGCTTAGATCTGAAGTTCGCCTTGTGGCACCATGTGGGGAGGGCCGTGTCCAGCGTCAGAGCCCAGATCCCGTGTCTGTGACCAGGTCCCGCTCAGCACCGGTGTGTTCGGGGTGTGAACGTGCTTGTAGCGTGGGTGCTGGCAGCTTGAGGCACACTGGGGCTAGGATTGAGAGCAAAGAAGGAGAAGCTTACCTCTCCACCGGCCTAGGTTTTTCAAGTTTTTTTTTAGCTAGGTAGAGGACATGGAGGGGCAGAAAAACACTTTCTCAGTCCCRTGTGTGGCCAGGCAGGGAATCGCATAATTTTGCAGATATTCCAGCCGTGCAGCTCAACTGCAGATGGCTTTGCTGGATGTCTGCTCTGTATCTTGTCCTACTCTGGGTTTTGGGCTACCAGGCTTTGGTAGAAAAATGGCACGCAGSTGTCAGCCGTACCTTTTCTTGACATGATAGTTCTCTGCTGCATGCTAGCAGATGTTTACCCAAAACTGACTGGAGCTAAACCCTGCCCCTTAGGAAGAGTCCCTTCTTACTGAGCACACATATACTTGGGAGCTGGTGATTAAACATTCAGATGATACTTTTCCCACAGCGTGACTGAACAGTGCAGCCCGCCTGAATTCAAGTGAATGATGCTAGCGTCTGAGAACACCTACCGTATTTTTACTGTCGCTTCAACGATGTGATTTGCATCCTTTCCTCGCTAGGTGTAGTCTCCGCTCACTGTTCCTGTGTGGAGTCATGGTAGAGGTCAGCACGGTGCGTGTTCCCCAGTCTTTGTCTAGAGTCAGCTGCACCGCTTCTCCTGCACAGTCACTTTGGTGCTGGCAATAGGACAGGGGTGCAACCCTGCACTGGGCAGGAGGCGACTGAAGTGGGACTGAAAGCAGTTGTGAGGCACCCAGCTCAGGCCTGGGGTTGGTGTGCAGCTGGAGTCTCCTCGATGCAAGGTGAGCTGGTTGTGAAAGGTTCGTGACTCCCTGTAATTAATTTCCTCCCTGGAGCCATCTGAGCAGGACTGTGACTTTTCAGAGATGTCTAGAAAAGGGACATGCCATGGACACATTTCTTTTCCTCTTCTTTCCTTTCATGCCCCCTCCCTAAATAATCCTGGGAGACTTCTGCAGCTTGGGCTTGGGGTTGACCTCCCCTGCTTAGATTGGACTGATACCCTCCTGGTCTCATCAGTGCTGGTGTTAGTAAACCCACACTTGATCTTGCATTTCTTACTGGATGACATTCCTGCTGTTGTCTGCGTCTGAAGTTGTTAGCATAGTGCCCTGGCAAAATGCCTGTGTGAGGGAGCAGGGAGGCCCCAAATGTCACCATCCCCTGAACTGAGCCCTGCTGAGAAGCCTCTTAGGAGCAAAGAGATGCATGCACCGGGGCAGTGCAGCTGGCAGTGTCACTGCTGGGCTCTCTCCCTTGTGACACCTGCCTGGCCTCAGAGGTTGCCCTGCAGCTGCAGGCTGCAGCTGTCCTCTCCCAGTTTGGTGGGGCTTTGCTGTCCCAGGGTCTGCAGGACCCGGGGACTTGTCATTCTTCCCGCAGGGGAGTGCGACTGGGCAGAGGCTTGCTAGCAGAAGTGTGGTTTCATTTTAACAAAAGAATAAAAGAAGGGAAATGGAGCTTCCCTCTGCCCAAGATTTACAGGCTTGTTTTTCTCACCGAGACCTTCCCACCCCTTTGCTGAGCCCCAGGCAGGTCTCTCAGCTCTGACCGTGGCTCAGTCTCCTGCAGCTTAAGACACTGTTCTTTAGCAATTAATTGGGCTCTGGGTTTCCTGAGTTCGGATCTTGGACTCAGTGGCCCATGAACAGTTTGGAGCGAGCTCTGCGGTGGGGCAGTGTGAACGCAAAACCCTCATTCGTTGTTCCGGGAGCAGTCGTGGGTGGTTGTCTCAGGGTACCGTCCCATTCTCTGCAGATGGTTTTCATCACCCTCCTATTAAGTCAAGCCAGCTTGTTAGCAGAGTACACATCCCAGGACCCGGATTTGTAAATGACAGATCTTGCTGCAACATGCAGCGGCAAGGAGCAGTGGTGTGTCACAAAATGATTAATTCCTCGTGTCATACCAACCTGCAATTATGTCACGACACCTTAAGGGGTAAGAAGGTGGTTTAGTCTGCGAGCAGGGTTGCTGCTGATCTCTATTTCTGTAGGGTGTCCCCTCCACAGAGATGAGAGAACTTGACGTCCAGTAAGACTAACCCCGTACCTCACCCCTGCAGTGCTGAGTTAGGACTCCCCGTCACCACTGTGGATCTAGAGGTCGGTGTCATGAAAAATGAGCACGTCTTACACCTGCATGCTCTGATGTGTGGTACAGCTGTTGAGGGACCTAAGCTGCAGAACTAACCCCTTCACCTGGTGCTGGGGCTGGTGTCTCGTCTCCTGTGCTTCCCTGAGCCAGGCTGTGTAGCTGCCGTTATCTCACCTGCGCTCCCGGCCCCGGTTCCCAGGCTGGAAGGGCTGGGAAGTGTGGGGCTGGGCAGGTGGCAGCAAGGACTGGCAGCTGGCGAGGGAGCGGTGGCAAGGCAGCCGCTTCGGTCATTACATGGGGGTTAGCCCTGGTCAAGTATTTTCTGCCACTGATTCTTACCAGCCTTGTGGCATCCCCAAATGAGGCACAGGGGACTGCAAAGCAGACAGCCTTCGTTTAAACCCTGACCTTGGCATGAGGCTGTGAGCATGGCAAGGAAGAGAGATGAGATGGCTGGCAGTCTGCCTGCATGTGGCAAGGGCTCCCTAAAGCCTCCAAGGATGCACTAGTTGGCCATCAGAGGCTTTGTCTGTGGCATTCCCTGGAATAGTTATCCTCCCTCTGTGTGTGTGTGTGTGTATACACGTACCTCCTCCCTGCCTGAATCTCTGGTGCTCCCCCATCCCATGTCCAAAGAGCACGGTTTGGCGGTGTGGGTAACTCCAGTGAGACAGATGGAGATGGATGCAGGCCTCTGTGGGGACAGCTGCATCCCTGACAGTTCCCTCTGGTTATGCACCTGTTAGGAGCTATACTTAGCATGGAAAACTTTCCGGAAGAAGGCAAGCAGGGGAGAAGGGGGGAAGCAGAAAGACTGGGGATTTGGCCTCGTTCTCACCAGCGCGTCTTGAAGTTCCAAAATGCCTTTCAGTAATATCATCCAAAAATGACAATCAGGTGAAAAGCAGGCAGYGTACCCAGGCTTGCTGGCACCGCTCAGAGACAGCCTGAACGAGTGACGGCTTCATAACTCTTGGGTGAAATGCCAGGAAGCCTGGTGTGTTTGTCCTGACAGGCCCCAGCAGTCCAGATCATTCGGCAACTGCCATATGGGAATTCTGGTAGCTACTGAGTGAGGCACATGCTGGGGGGGTCACAGGTTGAGCCTTCACTGTTGCGAGATGTGAGGCATTGCAGACTCTCACGTGTGTCATATATCAGCCAGGACTGTTGCACTACCTCTAGCTCTTCCCGGTTGGAGCAGCCCTGTTGCACTCAGCAAGCTGTCTGCCTGTGCTCCAACCTGTCTGTGACACTTAACAGCCATCCATCCATCTGTCCGTCCATTCATCCATCATCCCTGTGTGTATCCACCTACCCGTATAGCTTATAGTCCTGTGTGGAATGAATGGAGGTGGAAATCCTCCTCCTTTGGGGGCTATGGAAAGTTCTGTCTGCAGGGATGGGAGGCATTTCAGCTCTTTTTTATAAAGGAAGAGCCTGAGGTTAGGTCCCCATGCTCTGATAATAACTGAACGTGAACTTTCCTTGCCTTGCCCCCCAAAATCAAGGGCGGTGTGTGTGAACTGAAAGTACGTGACATTAGAGGTCGACAGAATTGTGTACTCCTCACCACCTCCAGCCATCAGCATGGTCCCAGAGTGGCCAACATTTCACAGCTTGCCAGTTAAGGAAATGAGCAGAAAGTGTTGCTGGGCCACAGGGTCAGCCGTGAGTTGGACCTTCCTGACCAGCAAACCTCTCCATGTCCCCACATCCTCTTACAGCTGGTGACTCCCTGGGGGCTTTGCACAGAGGCAGACTGAGCTGTGGTATCTTGCCTGTGGGGAAGCAGCAGATCCAGCTGGGTTAAGAGGCCAAGTTTTCTTTTATATTCTCTTTCTTTGGTGAGTGATGAGCTACATTTTCACTACCCAGGACTCCCATTGGCACAGGAGGTGCCCGGTGGCTGGGCTGTGCGGGCTCTGCTGTGTCRCTCACAAGGTGTGGCAGTGGCCGCACTCTCTCTAGACCACCCCTCATCTTCCAGTGTTTCGCATGCCCTGGGAGAAGCTCCTGAGCTCCTTCTCTGGAGACGTCCCTGCCCTGGGCTCCAGCTGATGAAGAGTGAAACTCTGTCACTGCTTGGTAACTGCAGGAGGCTTTGAACGAATGAGAATCCGACCGCTCTCACGTGCCTCCAGAGCCTTCCCGCAGCAGGGCCCAGCTCCCCGGAGCCGGTGACAGGTGGCATTGCCTCCCTGGAAGGACACTCTGCTTTGCTTTCAGCTGCTCTCCTGCTATGCTTGTCCGCACGCACTCTCTCAATACGCACGCCGCRCGTGCAGTTTGCATTTCAGTATTTGCGGCCACCTGGGCTGTTGCTTGGCGGGGGGATTTGCTGTACTTAGATGAAAAATGCAGCAGGAACTTTAAACTGCTGTGTGGCTAAATTGAGTTCACTTTTCCAATCTCTAGCTCTCAACTATCCTCCTCTCTCCAGTTGCCCTGTCCTTTAATGAGAAGCTCTCATTAAAGAAAACTATTATGTTGTGCTTAGGATCCGCCAAACGCTATGGGTTTCACTAAACAGCTTTCCTGAATCATGTTCTTACTCAGTGTTTCTCCAGACACAAGGGAAAAGTCTGGGTATGAAACAAAGAAAAGAAAAGGGAACACAGCAGCATCTTGAGGATAGCCACAACATCTCCAGCTGATGGGATAAATCCATAATATTCCCGGCTGCCTAATCTGGCTTTTCTTGGCATTGGAACAATTTGCGTTAATATTGTTATTAGAACAGTGCTGCAAGGAGGAAGGGGAAGGTTAACATCCCCAAATCACCAATGGGGAGATGCAGCCCAAAAAGGCTGTGGAGCCTGCACCAGGTTACACAGGGAACCCGTAGTACAGCTGGGGTCTGAGCCTGAGTGTGTCATCATCCTTCTTCCATTTTAAAATCTAGTGCGTTGGGGAGCTGAGCTCTTCTTTCTGTCAGCATGGAGGCTCTTGTGGGCTCCAGGCTGGGCTCTGTGCAGCAGATGTGAGTAGGGACATCTTGCATCTCCACGCGGAGCACTCTGCCAGTCCCGTTCCTCATCAGAGATGTGGAATCCTCAGGAAACCTCTCCTACATCTTGTTCTTCTTCATTCAGTAACTCCGTCTACACAAATACGTGTTCAGGGCCAGTGGAAAGGCAGCAGGTACCAGTGGGGCTGGCCCATGTAGCTTGGATTGCTCTTATCCCAGCTTTCAGCATCTCTATTAGGCGCCTAAAGTTAAAAGCCAGGGAGCTACAGGCAACTGTTTCAGGCACTGGAGAGAGAGAGGTGACTCCACCAGCAGCTCAGCCGACGGAGCGATCCTGAGCCTGGCCGGCCGGGAGTTATGCCTGGCCCGCTGGAGCCCTGCACTTCGTATGGTGGCTGCTGTGCCAGAGGTGATGCCACTGGATGGATTTCTCTGTGGTAGGAAGTAGGGGAATGCTGGTCTCCTTTCAGTGGGCRCTTGCAACTTCTTCCCCTCTAAAATGCAGCCTGACTTTGAGGCCGTAACAGTGGGAAAATCCTTCTCACATCTCCAGACTTTTCTCTGTGGCATTAGGAAATGATTGTAGAGAGAATTGTATCTATTTCTGCTTGCGAGTGGGAGAGACAGAAAGTCATTCCTAATCTCGGTCGTGGAGACAGATTGAATGAAACTAGTACGCTTGGTATAAATGGGTAACCTTTATGTTACTTGCAGGATGCTTAACCTCTCTTTATATATGCCATGGAGGCTTTCCTGGAACTAGAGGCACTAGCCAACATAAATTGCTTCTGTCAATGTGCTTTATTGGACTACATCAAAGTAGAATCGATAAAGAGTTAAAAAAAAAACAACCCAAAACAGGCTTACTAAGCCAGACCAAGTCATAAACAGATTTGAGTGCTGTGGAGGTCAGGTTTCAGCCAGCGTCCATGAAAATATGGGGGTTCTGCGTTGTCTGAGGGTGATTCATTACACTGGAACATCGCAGGGGAGGAGAATCATGCAGCAGTTGTTAAAGCACCGCTGCAATGAGAGGGGCTCATCACGTGTCAGACTTCTGCCTCCGAGTTTGCTATCACAGATTTATACTGATATYGTTTATATCAGTATATATTATCTGCTTCCGGTTAACGTAGATGAAAGCCTGAGAATGGTTATTGCATTCTAAGTTTGCTGGAACTTGTTAATAATTTAAAATAATAAAGTCAGTCAGATTAATTCACTCACTAAAATTGAACTTATTTGCATTGGCTTGTCTTTTTTTGTACCAGATCTCTCTGCAGGCCTCTGTTTGTGTAAGCTTTTTGTATGTGCTTGTGAGTGTTTGTGTGCATACGTAATTTCCTTCACCATCTTATAACCAAAAGAGGCTGAGCTGGATTTAGACGTCGTACAAGAAAAATAGTTTCTCCCTGCCTGTGAATATATTCAGTGGAGGTCCACCCCAAAGTGAAGCCAAATAGCTAAGATATAAATCCATGGGGAAAAATGGGGTTTGTAATGGAAGTGCTCCCTTGTCTTAAATTATAGCTAGGCATATGTGGAGCTGCAATTCATGCTGCAGCATCCAGACGGTGCCTCAAGCTGGCCACGCAGTCCCAGAAATACAGAAAAATGCCCCAGCCTACCTGCAAAATGACCTTTCTCCTCGCACTGACTTGCAGCTCAGGAGCTTTTGTGCTGTAAGCGGCAAGGTAAGATACATGGAGTGACAGATTGCTACTGACAGTGAAAGGCTCTTTCAGCTGCATTTCTCTACAGCCCCAGTGATATATCCGGGGGCTTGTTAGATGAACAACAGCACCAGCCAATAAGCAGTTGGTCTAAGCCCTAGAGACAGAGCGTATGTCCCACGCTCTGTTTTCTAATCAACGAATGTAGAGTGAATTCAGCTGCAGGATTACTTCTCTCCCTGCATGTTATATAGCAAAGATATGCACCCGTATATTTATCTGTGTATGGCAGCGTGCCTATCTATAAATAACAATATTTGTATCTGTGTGTGCGGGTGTGTGCATATTTATGTGCGTATGTATTTGTTATGGGTGAGGCTGGTTGTAGAGCAGTCCAGAAAATAGAAATCCTTTTGTGCAGATCATGCTTTTTTGGAGGAAAGGAGAGCCAGGAGACTGAGGGTGATGAATTGTCCCTGAACCGTGACAAAAATTTTTTAAAGGCAAAGCAATTTCAGGGAAAGGGTCTCCAAAAAAGTCCGGTTTCAGGAGGCAGCTCAATTGAATTTCTGGTTCCTGGCTGCCTGCCAGAAAGGCCTCTTGTCACTTCTACTTTCTTCCAACAAGGCAGAAGGCAGAATTGACAGCAGCCTTCCCGCCAGGCTGTTGGAGAGGCAGGAAAGCCAGATGCTTAGCCTCCTTGCTCCCTCCTCCTTCTGCAGCCAAAGAGCCAGAGAGTGAAGTTACTTAACTTTTCCATCTTTGCTCTCCAGTATTCCGGATCTGGCCCAGCGAGGACTGTATGGAATGAAATACTATCTGGCAGTCTGCAAAGGCAGCGCGTATGTGCGAAGAGGTTCCTGGCTACTGAGGGGTAGGAGTGTGAGTATCACACCGTGAAGTGTAATTATATATTTGTATACAAAAGTGGAATTTTACTTTTGTATACCAAGTTTATGCAGAGAGGCACGTTGATGGAAATGGRCTGATATATGATCCCCTGCCTTAGAGGGGAACCTGGACAAATAGTTGTATAACAGGACTTCAGAACTTCCATTCTAGTACTTTTAAACTCACTCTCAAACCATGCTATTTGTGTAACTGCATATCGATGTTATTCATATAGGTGATATCTAAAATATTCTTTGATTTCTTCTACAAGGACAGGAACACAGCATGCTCAGCCCCTCTCTTTTCTTCCTTGTATACGGTTATCATCTTTAGATAATAAGAAATTTAGGAAGGTTTCAGTTGCTGTTGAATTAGTATTTGTATACACATCATTTAACTGGATAATCTGCTGACTCTAAAATTTCTGTGTAGTCATATTGGTGGCCTTTTTTAACATTTTTAACTGCTAGTTAGAACTATTAGGAGAATGGCCCCCTTTCTTTAGACTCGGGGCAGTAGTAGGGCAAGGGGTTATCCCATGTAGCTTTTAGAGACCTGGCCTACTCCAAAGCAGCAGCTGGAGATTTTCCAGCAGATGTGGCCCAGGGAATTCTTGCCCTCCCTGCTCAGTCTGCCAAAGACTGCAAAATGGGGTGACAAATTTGTAATGGATGACCAGGAAATGAGACCCTCTCCCTCCCCAAACTCAGCTTATTGTAAAAAGCTCCAAATGCCAGGTAAGATGAGAACCTCTCTCTTTCTCTACTAAGCCAATCTATACTGAGACCGGCAATCACTGGGCATCCAGACTCTCAAAAAGCAGCGAGATAACAGGGGTTCACTGAAATGTGTGTAGTCCTCTTCTCCTCCCCTCTGCATTCTTTTGCCTTCTCCAGACCCAGCAGTTACATCTCTGTCTATGCAGTGAGTGCTTGTACACGTGTGTGTGAGTGTGTGTGTGTGTGTGTGTGTGTGTATGCACATGTAGAGCCTTTCTTTCTACCACTGGTCTCTTGGTCCCCTCTGCCTTGGAGGGGAGAATCCTGATGGAGCAGGCTTTCCTCCTTGTTTGGCATGCATTGCTGCTCGTGCCAACTTAGGCAGGAATGAGCACCAGCCTAGGGCAAACCATGAACATTTGCAGCCTGCAGCAAGGCAAAAAGGATTGCCCAGAACAGTCTTTGGAAATATTTTAATTACCCCTGGTGAACTGGCAATCAACTAACTTGAGGTAAAGATCACAAGTGGAGACAAAGTCTAAGGGGAATTTTTATGCTTGGAGTCAAATTTCAGCAATGTTTTTTAAGCATTTCTAATTGGAATGGTTTAGCAGCCATCACCAAACATCCCCAAATCAAAACACTTCTAATGAATATGGAAAGCAAATCACAGTTGTGCTGTCCTAGTACTGTATTATGAGGTGGATGAATACAGGGCTTATAAAGGAATATGGGTAACAGCCTAACCAGGGAGATCTTTCTGAGCAGCTTGATAGTCAGAGGAAGTCTTTAATGGACTGTGAATCAAAAATGAATTTATTTTTTATTTTCCAGACTTGCCAGTGAAAGAAAGCCTTGCATTTGCCAGAATGCTTTCAGATCGTCATCTTTGCCAGCCAAAGCAGTCTCTTCTTGTCTGCTTCCAAGAGGCATGAGCTTAAACAACTGATCTCAGAGTGGGGTGTATCTACAGTCTTAGCCATGAGGAGAGGTGATTATTCCTCACTAGTAATTCAGTTTCCCGTAAGGAAATTATCTCATACACAGAGGCGTGCACCTTCCTCTATTCTGTTGACATGCACTACTAGAAAGATTTATTTCTGTAATAAGGTCTTTGCAGTGAAACTTAACAAAAATGAGGGGGGAAGTTTATTAATTATATATTTTACAGTTAATGAAACGTAATATCTAACAGAAATAATTGCAGGTATCTGCCTTGATGGCACAATTCATTTTCAGTAATAAATGGTTTGTGTTTCCCATTGTTGGTCTGATCGGTTACAGAGACAAATCCTGCCTCGTGCTAAGTGCCTCTTCTCTCTTTGGGTTTGCAGGTGATGAAATGTTCTCCTGTTCGGTATATGCAGAAGAGACGAGCTAAGCTGCTATCTTCACAGCAGTAAAACTACAGTGAAATCTGAATTCTTTGTTCTTGTTTCACTGCCTGCTTTGAGGAAAACAGTGATCATGAGATCAGACATCAGCCTCAGGGTGAGTATAGATACCACCCACACAGTTCTACCAACACACTGCAATCTATATCTGATTCATTCCGTTCTTGTCTATCCCTGGCAGCCCTGCTGCAGGCTCTGGTAGGCATAAAAGCCTTCTTCTACAGGGTTCAGGTATCTCACCCCTCTAGCTGCTTCTAAGCGTATTGTGGCCTCTTCCATTTGTCCTGAAATGTCATGTAGGAGCACTTTTCACACTCACCTCAGCTYGGATTTAAGCCATTTTCAAAATCTGGTTATGGATATACATTAGCTGTCCAAGTAGTAACTTGGCTGGTGGTCAAAGCATATGCCCCTTTGGTATCTGATACAAAGGGYGGCTGGGTGACTTCTTTTATACCCTGACATTTACAGAGTAAGAAAGTTTATGTTGTGGTATCACTGATATTTTTTCTACATTGCTAGAACCTTTCAAGCARGCTGGGTTCTGCTTCATGTAGGTGTCCATCCCTGGTTATCTTTCTGCTACCTGAGGTACACTGCAGAGTTTGTGACACACACTTGAGTGATTTTTTTTCCCTCCACTTGAGGGAAGTATCTTACAACATTTTACGCTGGTCCACTGCAATTGACTCATGCCACCTATTTCTGAAATGCAGCCAACCAGGTAAGAGAAGATTAAAAAAAAATCAACAGCATCCAGATCAATTTAGGACAGGAAGTAAAAACAAAAGTTGGTTGAAACATTGTAAACAGGCAAACCCAACAGGCACACATGCCCACTAAACACTGTGTGACGGTGTGACATTCCTTCCTTCTTTCATTTTCTTTCTTTAAAAGCTATCAGTCCAGTTAGTGGGCTCTACCTGTGGGGTTCACCACAAATAAATTGTGACAGGTGAAGTCATTAGCTCTAATAGCTATGCACACCTCGAGATAACAGTCCTTCGTACATAAGAGGTTGTTGGGAACTTTTCAAGGAGGTGTTTATATAATGACACGCCACAGGCATCAGGGTTAGGTCCAGTCTTCTTTAGTGTCTTCATTAATGAGCTGAAAGAAGGGGTAAACAGCATGTTAATGACATCTGTGGATAAAGAACAATGCAAAGGGCCAGGGGAGGTCAGTGGTGCCAGCCAGCCAGAAGGGAGTGGAGCTGAGTAGTATCTGCTATAGGCTTTCAGTGTGGCTTCATATTGGCCTGATTTCGTAAGCAAAAGGCAGAGCCTTGGGCTGAGTCTGGGCAACCAGGGAGCTGGGCTAGGTGTTTGTAAGGGCATCTGTTAGGCTATGGGGTTGGCTAGTCGGTTTTAAACCACAGGTTTTCTGCTGACCCGTCTCACAAATGTTTAAATGCCTGAGTAGCGGAACCAGTAAGTTTGGATGGAGTCTTGCAAGTGTGGAGGAGAACAGAGAGTGCGTGTGAGCTGCATGTCTCTCTTTCACGTGTCTGCACTCGCACGTGCATGTCTTCCGATGCCTTTCAGAGATATTTTCTTCCAAAAAGGTCTGACAGTCTTTCAGTCATCAATCACGGAAACTCCACAATAACCCTGCAAAGTCAGGAAGTGTTATCAAGATTGGGGAAAAGTCCGTGTCTCTGTGTTGTTCCTCAGAGGCTGCACGGGAACCATTTGCCTGCTCCTGARCAAGGGTTGGTGAGCAGAGGGCTAGTGACTCCTGCAAGTGCGCACAATGGCTGCAATCAGAGCTCTCCTGCTTTGCCTAGAGGCGGGGATGGGAGCCAGGTCTCCTAAACCCCTGTTCCCTGCCTTGACCACTAGAAACACTTCCTCCCCACATAAACCTCACCATGAAACCACCCACAGGAGAAGGGCTTTGTTGTTTGGCAGGGAGAGCACAGGCTCTGCTCTACCCAATCCGCAGGCACATTTTTGGGGTTGCGTGTTTACTAAAATCTTGGCTTTGCTGGTCTGGAGAGAATAAAAGTTGATTGTTCACCAGCCAGGGATCGGCGTCTCCCTGCCTGTACGTGTAAATATCTCTGTACAGCCATACCAGGCCATAGGGAATGTTTGTGGCGCAGCAGCCTGCTTGTATTAGAAGCCTTGTCTCTCCCCTGTGGTAAACACGTCTCCTGTTACCTGTTCTCGCTGAAGCTTTCCTGGCTTCTCCTATCCTTTGCTTGGCCACATTGGCTTCAGGGGCTCTTGATAGCTGGCTTGATTTATTTATTTAATAATAAAACTTAAAGAACTGGTTGTTTTCCAGATTGCTCCGTCCTGGGCACTGGCTGTTTCTGAGGAGCCGGGTCATGACGGGGTTAGTGTAGAGAGAAGCAGGGCTGCTTGGTGTGAGCCTCAGCTCTGCCAACCATGCTCTTCCTACTGCTTCTCAGCCTTCTCCCAAGAACCCTCTTTCTCCTGAATTAGCAGGAACGGCTACACTGCGTTCAGGCTGTCCAGGCCTTACTGTTTCCGTCTCTCTCAGCATGTAGCAGGGACCGTGTGAAGGGAGTTCACAGCCCAAGTCTACAAACAGGACCATATGACAGCAGAGGGAAGGTGTCGGAAGACTCATAGCAAGGGAATGGGCCTCCTATCAGTTATTGCTTGTGTGCAGGTCCCTACTAGGTGTCACAGCATATGGTTGCTGCCTCTCACCTGCTCCATGAGTCCGTGTCTGAGTGTGGCTGCTCAGCACATAGCATGATAGGGAGAGGCTGGAGAGCTTTAGTGTGCTTATGCCATCTTTTGCAGAGAGGGCAGTGACATCCTCCCTACGTGGATTAGCAGTGTTGTCTGTTTATTAGAGTGGTTGGGAAGCAACTGCACTCTGTCAGATGGTGGATTAGTAAGTCTTTTAAGGCAGAAATCAGGGATCCGAACTCTGGATCCCAACCTGAGGCATCTGCTGGTCCAGATCTGAAGGCAGTCAACTCCTGGCTGGTGCAGGAAAGTGTTCCCCTGCCCCACAACGTCACATGTGCTACCGACAAGCCTAATGGGACATTTTGCTGCTTTAGGGGACTTAATTTTATTCAGCTTCCTAAAATCTTCTTGAGTTCTATGATACCTACATTGGAGCACTGCTTTGAGCAGAAGTCAGTGTAACTGGTTCATCTCTCATGCTCTCCTGCCTGTCAATTTTGCATCTGAAGTAATGAAACCCACCTCCTGTTCCTCTCTTCTGACCTTGGTTTTGCAGAGTGTTCAGGTGCATCTTAAAGACTTCATAGTTCAAGAGGCAGGAGTCAGTTACAGCTGCAGGTCAGTGCTTCATATGGTTCATTTCCCTGAAGGTTTGGCTCTTCCTTCAGGAGGAATTTTGTATCTTAACAGTGTTTCTGCCAGTGGAACTGGTAATGTTGAGATTGTGTTTTACACAACAGCAATAGAACGAAGAAAGCAGAGGCACTCAGGACCCCAAATAATTATGTTTATCATCTATAATCTTCACACAGGCTGTAACTGCACATAAGCACTTCTAGCTGGCTGCTTTCAAGAACACAGAATTCAAGGAGTATCATTAGAGGAGTCACTGATTATTTAAAAGGATACGACCCAGCTGCTGAACACTGCAGCAGGGGATTCTCTAGACTGCAAACACACCTATTTTATTACGTATGTGAAAGACAAGGACATATCCAGTGTTGAATCCTTTTCTGTGTGTGCAGGCATTAGAGGGTGTAGCTTTTAGAGTGAGGCTTCTAGGGAAATAACAACTCAGCCCCTTCCTTAGTGATCCCTGGGATTTGGAAGGTATAATCGGAAGAGCCTACAGCTGCCTGAGCTCCTCTCCATGGAGAGGATTATTCCAAGGGAACTCTTTGATGTTTCCCCTGTGGCTGTCTGCTCCTCCTTAGTTTCATGCCAGTCTGGAAACACATAACCCTGAACAGGGACTTTAGACCTGGGTTCCTTGCTAGCAAAACTATCCTCCAGTCCACTGCTGCACAATCTAAGGGTGCTGGACAGAAATGTCGGCGTGAATTCATGTGATCTCAGTTCAGAAAAGGCCCCTGACGACATTTGCTGCATTCCCAAAGATAAACAACAAAAAGCAATATTCTCCCACCCGTCCTCAGAGCTCAGTTCTCTGCTCTCTCTGCCAGTACCTGCCCTAGTGCTGCACCGTTGGGGAGAGCCAGCCTTTGGAGTGAGGGAGAAGAGATGAAAGAAAGTCTTGGCCAAAACGAGTACAATGAATTTTTGCATTTAGCTATTTGATGGAAGGTCTTAGTAACAATCTGCTTGGAAGTATAAGTCTTTAAGCTGGTAGCACAGGAAGAGTTAAAGCCAGAATTTGTGTTTGTGTAGTGGAATTTGTTGGAATCCCGTCAAAAGTCTGTGACACTTCATCTCTTGAGCAAAACATCTGAGATACTGCGTGTTTCTTTTTTCTGATGTTCAGGGTTTTAAAGTGGCTTTCTAAACTCCTTGTTTTCCATGATGATGTCCAGATGAGGATGTAAAATCTCTCCTTGTCGTGTTATAGGACGCTAATCCTAAGGTGTCTCTGTGTGTAAGGGAGGGATATTTCTCATCCTCTGAGATGTGTCAATGGGAACTGGTGTTTCTCCTGCAGACTTCGCCCCTCTGCCAAGAACCTTCCTTTAGCAAGGCTCTTATGAAGTATTTTCAAATCTGGAAGGTTCTTTTAGAGCCAAAGGTTGATATAAATGAGTTTTTACTAAAATACAAATGCAAACCAATCAGGATTTCACTCCAACACTTCCATTTTCCTGCAAACTATTTTTCCAGGGGCACCCTCTCCTGCTGGCTTATCTACACAACTAGGGGAGTGCTGTCAAGACAGGAGCCATTCCCCTGTATCTGAGGGACAACCACCTGAAGGACTGAGCCAGATACTTGTATAGGTATCTCATGCCAATGGGCCAAGGAGGAGAACTGATCTCTGTGGTGTGCTCTCTGCCGGGTCAGAAGAGTCCTGCTGTTAACTGTACAAGCAAGATTCTGCCTTCTGTTTCAAGGCCATATAATCCTAGAATTACAGGATAATGCTGAGTTAAAGAAACCCCAGGAGTCTTTAGTCCAGCCTCTTGCTCAAAGCACAAACAACTTCACAGTTAGGTCCAGTTTGTCAGGGCCCTGTCCAGTCAGGTCTTGGATATCTTCAAGGACAGGGATTCCACAGCCTCTCTGGGCTCCTGTCCAGTGCTTAACCACCCTCAGTATGAAAAATGACTGTACTGGGTTTATTCCAGTGCTGAGTACAGTAGCTGAGTGTAAAATCTTTTCCTGAATCTTTTTCCTTTTCTGTGTGCTGCAGTGCTGCAGTCCAGGAGACAGAAGAAGGCCAGAACACATCTCATCATTGTTTGTTTCATTTGACAGTCTGCCCATCCAAACTGATCGGTCCTGGGAAAGGCAAGGCAAGCAATGCATACATTTCTAGGTCTTGCTTCCATCTTAGGGCAAGCCCTTCCCTTACCAATAGCTCCTGCGCAGAGTAGGAGAGTCCCAGTTGTTCTCTGTCTGTGTGCTCTCTGGTGGCCTACAGAGGAAGGTAGTAGCCCCATTTTTTGTGTCTCTCACCTGAATACTTTGAGTCGTTCAGATTTTGTGCATCCTACTTTGCTTTTGGCTTTGGGGTTTACTGGAGTTAAGCACAACTACCAGAACTTGCTAGATGGATTCTGCTTCCAAAGCAGATTTATCTCTGGTGGGGCGTTTGCCTATGTTTCACACTGGTGAGTAGACTAATGTTCTTAAAGAGATTTTGGGGTGGGATCAAATGTTTCCTAGGCTTGGGACAGAGTCTGGCTCCTGTGGGGTGGGGTGAACACTTGACCTCTGGAACTGGAGGCTGCTGCTTGCTGGAGCAGGGAATTTCTGGAGCAGTGGGGCAAAGCCTCCGGATTTTCATGCTTCAGCTCAACTGCTCTAGGAAGAGACCTATAGGGAGTAGGACCTGTATGGCCAGGACCCTGAAAGTCCCTCCCATGTTCTTTTCCATGGAAATGGAACAGCAGAAGAAGATGCTAAATCAGTGTTGCAGATGGGGGAGCTCCTGTGGTGGACCCTTGGCGTGAGAGCTACGGAACAAAGCTTCTGAAGTAGCAGAAGTTCAGTACAAACACAAAATAAAAAGATGAGGCCTTTCCTAGAGAATTCCCTATCTAAGTGTGAGAGTGGTGAAGGTGAAGAGAAGAGCAGTGAAGTAATACAGACTGTGGTCTTCATGCTCTGCTGTGCTAACTGCTGTCAAACTTTCAGCAGGAATCACAGCAAAGGAAGATTTTGAAGAAGACAAGCAAGCAGCTTTGTGGGTGTTTTTCCCTTCTAGAAGCATGAATAAAGAAAAGCACGACAGTGCTTCCTTGAAAATCTTGTGGGTGGACTGGTGCTATGAGCTGATAGAAGATGGGGGCTGATTCCTTGATACTGAATGAAAGATGACAGATGGGGAAAGGCAAGGCAAGGCCTTCAGCACTAATATAATTAAATTACTTCTGAGAACATTGGGATTTTTTTTTCTTAATGTGAAAGAGAAAAGGGAGGATGTTTGCCTGAGATTAATGGCATAATGGGAAGTGCAGAGGTAAGTTTGGTCAATCCTTTGTCTGTTCCTGAGAAACCTAAAGTGAAGACACTGTACCAGCTTCAAGAACAGTGAGAGAAATGGGCTTTAGGGTGGCTTCTCTGATCTTAGAGAGGGTAGGCTGCATGGGGCTGGTCCTTCCTCCTCCTACCTTCATCAGTGGTCCTGAGCTCTTGTTTTTGAAGAGAAGGTGAAGAGCCAATCCCCCTCCAGACCAGTAATGTCTTTACACCCCTACTTTTCCCGCTGTGTCTTCTCTCTTACACACTAACGAGTCTGAGCCTGCTTAGTTATGCCTTGAGCAATTGTGCTTTTAATTGTGTTCTGCATCTTTGACCATCTGTTGTGCTCTTTTCGGAATCTGTTTCAGTTCTGATATCCCCTTTGAGATGAAGGGACGACAAGTGCACAGAATATCCAAGGTGTGGATGAGTCATAGATTATTCTGTTCTGTTCTTTTTTTCTTTCCAAATGATTCATACCACTTGATCTGTTTCTTGATGATTGCTGAGCATTAAGCTGACATTTTCATGGAACTGTCTGTCGCAGAAGGTGGCCTGACTGCTTTATGTGGAAAAATGAGGGCCTACCAAGAAGAGTGAACATGGATAAAGTGATGTCTGTTAGACAGGGAAATGCTGATCCATTCAAGACAAGATTGTTTGGACAGGGAGTATCACAAGAGTCTGAAGAGAAAGGTTACAGTAACTCCCAGCATGGAGGCCACTGGGGAGAAAGGCCAAGATGCAGTTCATGGTATTACAATGTCATGTGTCAGGAAGGTGCTGCTGTAATTTGTTGACAGAAGTAAAAGAGCAAGCATGGCAGACCTCTTCTGTGACCAAGAGTACAAGAGAGAGGAAAATCAGGCCAGAAGAGGAAGCTGGAAAGGCTCCAGCTTGAGTAGAGAGGATGAAGAGACACAAAATTAAAGGTTAATGAGCCAAGAGAACTTGTTAGGAAGACAGAGCAACTGCAAGTTTGGGCAGAGGATGTAGAGCAACATCTGTGAGAGAGGACTACATGCAAGGATTGCAATAGACTGTGCAGAGAGAGAAGTATCTTCCCTGGCTGCCAAGTTAAACTTATGGATCAGATGGTCCTGCTCACCCAGGCCTGGGAGTCCAAGACTGAAGGTCTGGCTCCTAGAGCTCCTCCTTCATGGAGGGTGAGAGCTGAGGTAGGTGCAGACAGACAACAGGTGGCATTTGGTGGACAAAACAGGCAGGCTTAACCTCCACATATTTGTTGTGTAGGATTGACATAACTGGACCATCTCTTACATTTAGCAGAACAGAGGGCTGAAGTCTGAAGGAACAGGCTGGCTGGAGTTGGAGGAAGACCAGGAGGTGATACCTGCAAGAGACCTGTTCTACTTTTTAGGATAAAGGAATAAAATTATGGGCTGGGGCAACTGTTTATGTGCTTCAGCACCTTTTGACTGTGTGTGAGGCATATTCTCCGTTCATAGGGAGAACATAAGCTCGTGCAACTTCCTCTTTATCATCTCAGCACTTGCTCTGGCTCCTTTCTYCTGGTGTGCAGGCATGTTCTGGCCTGTCCCACTGCTGCCAGGGAGATACTATGCTATCTCTGGCTCTGATAATGCCAGGAATGCCTCGCTGTCAGCAGGATGTCCTCTGTCTGTAGTCTCTTTGCCATCCAGGGTGCTGTTACGGCTTGGGCCGGCAGAATCCAGCCCCAACACACAACAATGTGCATTCAGCCCAGTGCTGGCTTTTCTTGACTGTTGTGCATGTTCTGTGCACCTAGGCCACATGGCAAGTGTGATTCTGATTTGGATTTGTGTGTGGTGACAGTGTGTGGGCAGATTGGATATTCATGCCAGACCCTCAGTATGCTTAGGAAAGTCTTATTCCATCCTAGGCTGGGGAGATCATCCCTTAACCTCTGGCAGCTGCTCTTGCCTTGCCTGCTGAGCTTCCCTTAAGGATATCTCAGACTGCCTTCACATGGTTTCCTGATGCCCTTTTTTGACCTTCCTTTCTCCCCTAGGCATGACAACTCAGTTCTTAGATGTCACCCATCATCACTGCTCCCTACACGAGCAGTGAAAAGAACCACCTGATGTTTTGCTTGCTCTCTCTCTTCCAGCTCTCTGACACCTTTCACATCCAGCTTTTAACCATGGGAAGAAATTGAGGTATTTAGTCCCATGATTACCAGCCCAGCAAAACCATCCATTAGCTAGAAAACAGGAAATGCACATAGCTAAAATAACCAAGTCTGATTCCAACTGACAGGGAAAAAATTCCGTTGTCCACTGCTAGTCCTGTTTAAAAGAGAGCACAGCTTCTGGGACAGAAAAATAAAATGAGGCACAAAAACAAAATTGCCTGACTGAAATCAAATGGGATCCATGGCAAACCAAGGGTTACCAAGGAGATCAGCTGGTGTAACTGCTTTCACTGATGTTGGTTAGTTACTTGAATAACATGAGAGAAACCATAAGTTCCTTTTGGAGCTAAGAAATCAGGGATAACTGGGGAGCACTGGTTCTTCTTGGAGGGGTTTCAGACAATATCCTCTTCGCTATTCAGTGCCCTGGCTGAGCCCTTGGTCAGATGCCTGTGCCCTGCTCAATCCCAACCCCTTCGTGACCACTCTGAGAAGGGAATTCTCCAGGCCTGCCCGAGTCTGCCCTGGAACAGCCACGGCTCTGCTGAGTCTCAGAGCTTCTTGCACCCTTTTCTTCTCCCAGAAGGTGCCCTTCTCTGGGTGTCTAGATGCTCTGAGGCTTGTTCTGTTCTAGTGGGGTTGTCTTGCTCTCTAGACAGTGATATGAGTTGCCAGGTCAGGGTCTCTAGGAGTGCTGTTAACTATACACTGATGTGCAAGGCCTCTCTCTGTCATTCTTCTACTGTTGCTGTTTTCTAAAGCCTGGAGGATGGTGAGCATACATAGCTCACCAAATTACTTAAGGGGCTCTCTCTCCTATTCCTGTATTCTGCAGGCAGGTCCCACTCCAATATAAACCTGTACCTGCAGGGTTAGGTGCCAAGCATCAGTCATCTGAGAGGACTGTAAATGAGGTTCCTTCAAAAACTAGTTCTGTTTTGCTTAGGGCCATAATGGGGAAACTGCTGTGTTTCCATTAAATCCCCTTTGTATCAATCTGTAGAGTTCGGCTGTGGGAGAGAGGTGCTGAGATCCCAATAGACCACTAATTAATTACTAACCCCACATTACTTATTGGCAATGCAGGGGCCTTCCAGCACCGCCTCTTTATAGTTAATTAGGGTGAAAGCCAAGCAGAGGCTCCATTTCACTGGTGATCAGTTAACATTCCCTCTGGCTTTATTCCTTGCAGACACATCTTGGCATTGTGAGGGGAAGCCAAGACTGAACATATGGCTTATTGTGGAGCTCTGACCTTCCCAGAGTGCCAGTGTTCTGGGGCAAAGCCAGACACCTGGAATTTCCATCTAGTGCCACTCAAAAGCCTACCTGGAAAGCCACCGTGCCATTTCTGGGAAAACAAATCCACATGTGAAGTGCAAGCAGTTGCTATTATCTCATGTTATTTCTTACTATACAACATGGATGGCTAAGAAACTTCTTGTGGTGATGCAATAGGAGGAGACCTATGAATTCTGCTGTGTTGAGTGCAAGACTCTCTGCTCTAATGCCTACCTTGTGCTGCAATTTTAGGTGGCAAGTTCCCTCCCAGACCAGCCCCATCTGACTGGCCTAAACTGTGACAGCCGATCTGCTGCCCAGCTGTACCTGGAGCAGGAGGGAGGCCACGGTGATGTGCTGTGGGAGCACCTTTTGGGGCTTGATGCTCAAAGCCCTACCAACAGCACCCTTCGAAAGCCGCATAGCTCCAGGGCCGCTCTCTGAGGGGACCACCCCAGCCATGTGTGTCCCTTGCATGCCACTAGGAATCCAAGGGATAATAAGATAATGGATTGGGATGATGTGGTAACTACAAGACACACTTCTCCAAACCACACATGCAGTCTGGTGGGATCTTATCCGTCAATGAAGAGAAAAGCACTGTTGGGATGAGGCACAGTAGTTGAGAGAGAAACTACCCAGCCATTCTGAATGTGAAAAGAATACTGTGGCTGGCTGGCCTGAAAGAGACCTTGGATAAGCAGAATGTAACTGCTTCCAGTGGCTTGCCAAGATCTGGGTGGGAAAATCCTTCCTTTGAAGAGGATTTCCCATCTTCTACGAAGGACTCCCCAACTGCTGAGCTTTGTTGCCGTGGCCTCGTGTCTGGGATTTGCTTTCCTCAGGACCTTGAAACCTATTCCCCTCCCCAACTCCTCATGGAGTTCTCTGCAGTCTGTCTCTGGTAATGCAGCTGTTCGCTCCTTCTCTGGAATCCACTTTGAACAGAAAAGATTTCTACTTTATTTTCCTTTTGCTCTGCTGCGACCTAATTACTTAACTTTATATTGCAGCTTCTTCTGACAGTCCTTGCTAAAGCGCTCATCAAAGCCTCCTTGCCCCAGCGCTGGGGGAGGTGGGTTATTAGTCTCTCTGCGTTCAAGGTTAGAGGAGATGTTTCCTTCTATTGTGGACTAGCAACTCTCCCAAACAAATCTTTAGCCTCCCCATTCAAGATCAAAACCACAGGCATCTGGGAGCACATTAATGTGCATTCAAAGACACGGCTTTGTTTGCTTTTAGTGACTGTCAACTCTGATGTGCTGAAGACAAACTGACTTCACCTTGGTTCTTCACACTCTGTGCCAGGCTGTCTGGGAAGTGTCCGTGCCTTGTCCTGGGAATCCTGGGGCACCTGTGTTCCTCCTGTGCTCCTCAGCACAAGTGATTGTCAGCCTGGCTATCAGGAGGTGGTCTGGGAGCTGGTGGGAGTGCTGGTGGCCTGTTCTTCCACCCAAAAACAAGCAAGACAAATTCTCTTGTTGCAGAGTGGGCAGTGCTACCCTCACCTTGCACCAGCACACAGGTTCTCTGCTCTGGGGTGTGTTAGTGCCTGGTGTTGTGTAGGTGTCAGCACTGACCAAAAACTGATCTCTTCTAGGGAGGATAAGAAAAGCTTCAAAAGAAAAAGGCTTCTGCAGCTGAGGTCAGTCTGTTACTTTGGAAACTCTCTGGACTGTGACCCCGCATCATGGAAGGATTCGGCAGAGTGAACTGAAATGTGCTGGCATATCAGAAGGTGAGCACATACGGTGGCATGATGACTCTACTGAGCTGGTTTCTTTTGCTTTTACCCTAGCCATCTGCTACTACAAAGGTGTCTTATGGGTGATAACAGTGAGTGTTTCCACAGAGTGGATGTTACAAATCTGAAATCCCTCCAGGCCTTCAGGCTACACAGGAATGTCACATACTTAATTCTTGGCATAACTAGGTCTGTTTGGTATTGGAATGATTGGAAGAATATCTGCTCTCCCTCCTAACCTTGACTAGATAAGATTCCCAAATTGCTGTATTTCCCCTCCATGACAGGGAAGACTGATGCACCTACCTGGAGCCAAGAGCTAATGTAAACAAAATATATCACTGTTGGCTGTGATTTCCCAAATATGTGATGTCCTAGAGATGTGGTACTGCGCTGGCCAGGAGGGGATACATAAGAGAGCCTGGTTAAATACCCATATTCTGCACTCAGATTTCACATGCGTGTGCCTGAGCTGCATGCAAAGAACAGCTGCTCAGGCCTAACTTAGGCAGTGTCCTGATCTGCACGCAGCACAGTGGCTGTAGGAATGCAGCATCTATGAACAAGGGTCAGACTGGCCCTGGGGGCAGAGGGGTTTGTGTAAGGGCTGGAGAGTTTGTGTAAGGGGCAGCTATTACCTGGTACAGAGCTGCATTAGGAACCAGGACCGACAGTGGGACTAAACCTCCTTGGCCACCTAATGACTCCACTCCAGGAGCTCACTTCCAGTAAGGAAAGCAAGGCAGGATTTGCAATGATCAGTAAGGAAAAGGGTCCAGAATTGGGGTGGGAGATGTTGGAAGGGCACTGGAGATTGCTGACAAAGTCAAGAATGGTAACGGGAGCCAGATCCGACTTGTGCTGGAAGGGGGATGAGAGGAGGCTAATTTGGTCAGAAGACAAATTAGGTGGTTAGAGGCATCCCACTCATTCCTTRTTTGAGCAGTTCTGGTCACTGTCACTAGGTATCCGAGCAACACCATCCCAGGACCTACCAGGCTTTTCACCCACCACGTGGTCACGTACCGTTGTAGTCCCTTGGCAGGACAGTAGCACACTGCTCCCTCCATCACACTCTGCACTCATAGGACTGTGTACATCCACTGTTCTGTGATTGCCCGTACCCAGCATGTGCCTCTGCTCCTGGGCAACAGCTGGTACATCCGTTTGCTCAGCAGGTATGTTCTTGCATTCCCTGGAAGAATAGGCCTTTCAGAAGAGGCGGGGGAAGAGAAGAGAGGAAAAATTAGCAGGGGAGTGGAAACAGAGGGAAATGGAAGGCAGAGGGAAAAGGCAGCAAATGACTGAAAGAATTAGAGCTGGAGTGAGGAAAGGACTGTGTGTCCCCAGTTGCTTTGAGCACTCAGCAGATCCTGTGGTGTGTCTGCTTTATTACTGACAGAGTTCTCCCTTCTGTCGGCTTGTTTCCTAATTGCTGGTCTTGTAAACTGCTTGATTTATGGCTCTGTTCATCAGTTCTGGCCCTCGGGTATAACATGCTTTTCCTTCCAGGCTGGGAGGTGAATAACGAATTAACAGCCCGCCTTAGGTTCAATAAGAAGCTGAGCATTCAGGGATCTTTATTGCGATGCATGTGCCAAATGTAACTGCTTAATTTTTACTTCTCATTCATGGAGGGTATTCAGTGACTCCTTCCCCAGGGCAGCAGCTGCATTGTGGATGCTTGGTGCCTTTGAAGTGTCCCACAAGAGAAGCCACCAAGGAATGGATTCGCTGTTGGTTTGCTTAGGGAACTCAATCTGTTTCCTTGCAGCTTGCTCTGAAGCTGATATTGTGTGCCATACGTGTTTGTCTCAGACAAACTTCCTTTCAGTACAGTCAAGGGATGAAGATCAAGACAGAGAACAAACAGTCCTGCTGAGCTAGAGCCCTGACCCCCAGTGTGCAAGGAGCTGTCAAGCCAATCCCTGGCTGTCATCTCAATGTTCAGCTCTAAGAAGAGGTTCGAGCTGGACCCACAGAGGTAGCTCAGTGTAACTTCAATCTTTTCTCAAGCGTAGTGAGTACCTCTGCCCCTGTGGATCTGAGCGTAGCATCACTACTGGGGGCAATCCAGTGCCTTCCGCACAACTTCGTTCCACGTGGCTACATGGCCGCACCACAATGTGCCGGGTATATCCCTGGCATGTGACATGGGGCAGACTCAACGTTCAGGCTGTGGAGGGTGAGTGTGCGTCATGTGAATGTGATATGCTAACTCACTGAGCCTGGTGTGGGGGAACTTTAGAGGGGGATAGCACAGCACCACCAGGAAGCGCAGCCTAAGCCTTGCCAGGTGAGAGTAGGAGAGGGACGACCGGCTGCACCTCATGTTTGGTGCGCAGGACTGACAGATTGCCTATTCTGTTAATGTCCCAGCTCGCGTGGTGTTCCCCATTGGACTAGAAAGATCCCCAGGCAGTGAAATCTCCATTTCCTATGCAGAGCATCTGGCCCCTGGCATGATAAAATTTGTCCATCTCTGTCACCCCAGAGGGCTGTGAGGATGGGAGCTCCCCTTGGTTCAGAGCATGTGACTACTCTCCTTAACCAGTTCACAGGACTATGGCTAGAAAGTACTGTCATATTCATACTCACTCTGGAGCACCAGAGACATGCTGCAGCTGAGTTCTGCGACTGGCTGCATGGCAGAGACTTACAGGAGAAAGAAAACCTCAAATGCCTGTAAAACAAAACCTTTGCAAAGGATAAAAACTCTTTTAAAGAGCAGAGGAACTACTGTAGAAACCATAGAACTGTGCTGCAAGCATAACTTTGTGCAGGTACTGGCTCAGGGCTTGCAGGTCACAAGCAGTTAAAGTTCAAGCTCACAAGTCCCCTCAGTGCATAGCAGCTCTCTGCCACCTTGCCTTTGGACAGCCTCTTAGGATGCTGTTGCTCTCTGTGAGCTGCTTCGTGGCTGCGGCAGGTAAATCTGATCAGCCTGAAAGGGGGAGCTCCAGAAAATGGCTTTGTCTGTGCGCTCTGCATGCTGTTGTAGGAAGGGGCAGGGGGTGTTTGTCTGCATCACGTGAGGCCATGAGTGAAGGGGAGAGAGCTCAGGAGGTCATGTGGGGCATTAACATAAGGCCTACAGCCCCTCAAGTGCTGTAAAAACTCAGTAGGAGGGAGAGTTTTAAGGCATGTGCTTAGTCCTGATCCAGTCCTCACTTGTCTGCAGGAGCTCAGCATGCTGGAAGGTCTGTTGGATGGAGCATTTCCTCTTCCCAGAATCCTCCTGCAGCAAGAACTGCTGGTGTCTGGTTTACCTCCTAGGACTCATACAGTAAAGCACAGCAGAAACAAATACACAGTACAGCATTTCTCTCCTAGTAGCATTAGCAGTACAGGTTGATTAGATTGTCACGGCCATCCTGTATGCTTTGTCTCTTGCTCTGCCTTCCCTTGATGGGTCTGCAGGTGCACGTTCATGCACCATGAAAACTGCCTGCTGAGTAACCAGGTCAGCTCCTGCTGATCTATAAATCTCTAGCTCTTCTCTCAAGCGGTTTCTTGGTCAGCCCCATCTGGTGATCGTAGCCTCCTTCCTGGTGACTTGACTTTCAAGGTAACCTCTCTCTTGATTGTTGTCTTTGATGGGAGTCATCTGACTGTAGAGCTGGGGTACACCTGAACAGGAAACCTTGTCCACATAGTCACTGTTAGCTCTGTCTGCAGTACATCTGTGGGAATCTCAAAGAAAGGTCTTCCCACAGCGTGAATGTGGAAGTTCTACAAGGTGTGTGTTGTATAGACACTTCTCATGATGCCCCCCTCAGCAATGATAGCCCTGAAGTTATTTCTAGATCGTGGTTTATCTTCAACCAGACAGATTCCAGACAACTGGATCCCTGTCTGAGGACCAGGGAACCAGTATCTTAGGGTGCCATGTGCTGGAGATATCTGATCTGCCCAAGCCTATTGCTGTGGTGCATATATCCCAAGCAGTCTGAATGCCTCCAGTTCTCCTATCCTATTCTTCAACTTCTCACAAGGCACAAGTATCTCTAGCCCTTGGAGTGGGCTGGGCCCTCACAAGAGTGCATGTGTGCCATCTCCAACAGGATCCCTAATGTGGCCTTAGTTTTGATTAAAATCCATGAGTTCTCCCCCAGCCGCTTCCTTCCAGATAACCTAGCAAGCCTGTAAGGAGACAGCAGATCGTGGAGTGCAAAGCACAAATACGGAACTGCAGAGTCCTCACAGGACATGAGCAGCCCGCATGCTGTGGTTTTAGTCATTTGGTTCCTCGTGCCATATAGTCCAGAATCCGAGAACACTAGGAAGGGAGATCAAAAGAGCCTCTTGCTTACATTTCACACATCCTATCGCCAAGACTATTAAATACTAACTCCTAAACTAATCTGAATACATGCTCGAAGTCCAGGTGTTATCGCTTACTGATAAAAAGGCTTGAAACTGCCTTTGGTTCTGCATGTGAGCATGCTCACACCCATGCAGAATCTCTGTCATGTTTCCTAAATTGCATGGCAGGCAAGATGGTTCAGATACAATACAAGCAGGAGGTTCGAGGTTCAAGGTCCTGGCCATATCTTGATCAGCCAGCTGAGGCTGTGAGCCAACAGCAGAGATCAAAGGAGTAATAGTCTGGGATCTGTGTTCAGGGTGAGTAGAGAAGATGCCTGCACACTTCCCTCACTCCTGTGCAAAGATTGGGGTAGCTTCTGGGCCTAGCACCAAATCACTTGCGCTCTGGCTACTGCTGTGGGGTGGCATCATAACACAGAGAGCTTCTCTTTGGACACGTTCCTACTGCTCACTGTGGACAAGGGGCTTTAAATGGGATCAATGTGAAATATTTTTCTTTAAACTCTATATTCACACGGCAAGATCCTCTCTGTCCCCTCTGACCTGTTCCTGTCTGGTTGCTGGTATGGATCTAAGCACCACAGCGTTGAATCACCTTCCAGGCAATTGAACAGGAGCTGTTCCAAAGGCGATCGCTTTCCCTCTCTCCTGCCTGTGAGCAGGAATTATCTCAAGCAGGTTGTGGCAGCATATCTAGTAATGACTCTATCAGTGAATGTAGTTCTCGTTGCCTGGATGCAGGTAAAAAAACTACTAAGAGGAAGGGAAGATCTTACAGCTGAAGATATAATCAGATGAGCATCTGTTCCATCTTTAGAATCTCTTGTTTTTTTAAGCTACCGTATTTCAGCTAAAGGTTACTGCCCCTCTGCTGACAGGTCTCCTCCTGCAGCTCAGGTAGCTAACCCTGGTCGTGCTTCTGTTCTGCAACAGCACAAAGTAAAACGGCTTTGCGTGAACCCTGCCGACATGCTCATCTTGTTCTGAACATAATGATATCGGGGTTCTGACCTCTCACAGGAGTCAGCTTCACAGTGCTGGGTCCTGTGGCCACGMGAGTCTGCCCCGTGATACTCCACAGCCTTGATCTGCCACTCGGCTGTTGTGTCAGGCCAGCTGACTGTAGCTGTCGTGGAAGGATGGGGCTGTTTGCCGAGGGGAGCCCCTGGGTCCGTGCATACACCTCAGCAAGAGTTTGGACTTTCCGTTCAGAGATCACAGCTCTGTTCACCGCAGGGCCTGGGCATCTGGGCGTGAGGTGGCTCCCTTCCTAGCTAACTGCTGTGACAAATGGCTGGCACTAGAGCTGGAGAGCTGACCCTGACCGGGCCTGTGTCCTCGTAGGACAGAGAGCAGACTGCACAGATCATTTTGGTGGCTATTTGGCACAGCAAAGCACCAAGCTCTGGGCCAAATGCTGATTTTGTAGTGAGCAGATACAGTTGTTCTGTGGAAGACCAGGACTGGGAGTTCCCCGCAGTCCAGCCAGTGCCAGCTCTGCTTCTGCCAAGGAGAAGAGCCCTGCGCCCTGTGCGAGCAGTGAGCTGGTGGTGGTGCAGCAGCCAGGAAGGTGAAATGGAGCTGGTTCTTGTCCATGCATCACTAGCATTTCTTTGTGTTGTCTCCAGGCTCTTCCCCACTTCTGAGTTTCATGATGAGTTTCATGATTTGGAGATTGAGTTCAACCTTGGGGGCTCCTGGGGTGAGGGAATAAGGGCTTGTCAGAGCCTTCCTCCTCGGCTACAGTCTCAGCTGCTCTGTGGATCTGGTATGTCTTTGCCCTGTGGCATCTTTGTGCCATCTGGCAGTACAAGACTGCCCTAAAGGGTGTTAAGTGAATCCCTCTAAAAGTGGCCTTATTGGCTAAGGCAAGTTGGACTAGGGTCTGGACTGGGGATGCACATGAAGAGCAAGCCAGGTTATGGCTGTTTTCTACAAACCTGTGGGGACTGTAGGCTGTGAAATGTGAGACAGAGCAGTCTTAGGCTTCTTTTAGCTTACAGTTGTAGCCAAGCAAGACCTTGTGCAGCGCAGAACAGAGCAGCACAAAGGCTGCTAATTGGTAACGTAGCCCACAAACATCTCTCCCTCACCCTAAGGGACGAGGAGACAGAAGCAAACATTTTTACACATTTAGAGTATAGAGAAAGACAGCTCATTTTGACTGAACTGGATTAGAGTGCATTCACAAGTGTACCCCACCTGGCAGCTGTGAGCAAGGGTGATCTCCAGGAGTAGGAGGGTGACAAGCTGCGAGAAGCAGTCACAGCTAGCGCTGGCACAGCTGCAGCTTAGCTGTGATTGCTCTGCTTGTTTGCCCTGCAGTGCACTCTTCCCTTGGCAGGGGATTGGAGCCTACATCCCCTCTCCCTACCCGCAGGACTGATTGCAAGCTAGAGGGAAAATCTGGTGGCAGCCCCCACAAACATTTGGTTACTTTCCAGATCTCTCCTACTCTCTGTTGCAGCTCCCAACTTGCTTCAAGTCAAGGACATGCATTAACTCACTGACTCTCTTTCTCTCCCCTGCATAGTGCATTAGCTATGCTCTGACTCTCCTGTCTGACAGAGATGTGCTCTACTTAGACATTAAGTGAAGATTACCTGCAGGATGTCAGGTGCCCTGGCTTGACTTTTTGGTGAGAAAAAAATTCATCCGTTTTTAGTTCCCCTGAGCTGGGTGGGGAGTGCTGCATTGCTGAGCAACGTGTCCCCACATCCTTGGAACATCCGCACTGCTGGGAAGGGAGAGCTCCCCTCGCTTTCCACGTGTTCAGATCTCTCTCTCTTCCCCCTTGCCAGCTAGACCACAGAGAAAGATTGACAAGTATTTTCTGTCAAGCTGTAGCTGGCCATTAACTCAAGCAGCCCAGCCTCCTGCTTTTAGATCCGAGACTCTGTCCCTAAAGACAACCCAGCGGTTTTTCTGTTGCTTGTACACAAGCCAGTGCAAAAGTTATAGTCCCTCCTAGCAGACCAAAGCTCCTAGTCTAGCAGTAACTCTGTTGCTTACACTGCTAACTAGAACCATAGCACCTCTTCTTCTAGCAAGCCCAGTCTGCACGGAGATGCTGGGTGAGCAGTGATCTGTAGGACAGCAACGGTCCCTTCTCTCTGGTTGCAGTCCACCAGGTCCCCAGCTCTTGCCAAACTCAAGGTACCTCCTGCTGGAACGCACAGCCCTGATTAAGGCAGAGAGCGCTACAAGCTGCATGTGGGAGGAGATGTTCTTCCCATCTGGCATCTGTAATGCAGACATGTAAAGTTCTGGTAAGGCAGGCATGGGGAAAGGGAGGTGGCTTTTTCCTCCTGTTTGCTTTGTTCGTTGTTTAGGTAACGGGTGGAAGAAAGGCTTTGCCAGATACGTTAAGGAAGTTATTGTTTAGCTGAGGGCTTATGCGTTCTTTTTGGGAAGAAGATTTTGTTTGCTTTTGGGGGGGAGATGGTGAAAGAGCAGTTCATTTTAATTAGTTCCTGTTTCTTTACCTTGGCTTCATTTAACCAGAGAATAAATTTCCGAAGGGAGAATTTTAAAAAGTGAGGGAGAGCGCGCCAAAGCAAAGCCCAGATTTGGGCTGGGATTTGGGATCTGTGCTTCCCCTTTTCCCCTGACATGTACCCCCTTACCAAGGAAAGCTTTTACCGTAGAAGCATAGGATATGCCTCATTGCTTTCTCTCTCTTCCTCGTGTCTATAGTCACATTAGGGAAAGAATGAGGGAAGTCTCTGTATCTTTGTGGTGGGATTAATGGCAATATGGAGATGAGCTGAATATATAATGGCCTGTTTTCCCAGGAGAAGGGGCTTGTACCAGCAGCGGTTTGGCTCAGGTGTCTGTGAGGGCTATATAGACTCACACAGGAAGCATGGAATCTGACCAAAACATAGATATGCTTCTTTATTACCTGAAATCATTTGTAAAACAGGATATTTAGGGTATGACCTACTCTCTGGCCACAGCAGATGGTGGTAGGTGATGTGTGGAGCGTTCCTTTGGGCTTCCACTGAGAGGTCCGGTTGCTAAAATAGCCTTTACTTCCTTTCTCAGCTGATCTGTACTTGAGAAGGAAGCACCCAAAGAATTTTCTTCTTTTGGTTCTTCTGCCCTTGGGGTTGAGTTGCATCAGATGCTCCCAGAGCTGGGGAGCAGGGCAGCCTGCTGGACAGATGGATGTGTCATGTAACTGGCTGTTGCTGTGAACGTATTTAGGCACCTGTTTATCTGCCTTTAGTGAGAATTAGACATTAAATAGGAGCTGTGGAAGAAAACATTTACATGAACCTGGCCTTTGTACCTTCCTGCTGGGGCATTTGCCTACCTGTGGGCACTCCTGTTGGGAGTGCCAAAGAGACCTTTGAATGGGATGCTCAGGGAGCAAAATCAAGATAATGAGAGAAATAACACTGAGGAGCTGGATCCAGGACAGATGTCTCTCCCTCCCCTCCCTTCATATCCATCCTCTTTTATATCCATTTTCCTCTCTATCCCTTACCTCCATGGCACAGTCTTATGGAGAAGGGAGTAGGAGGAAGGTTCCCCTCTGTATTCTCCCACCCTTGTCTACAGATTTCAGCTGTCCATGAGGTGGGGGGCTGCTGGGGAAGGAGTGGCCCCGGCTCTTTCAAGTCTCTCTGTGCCTTGTCACCATTTCTTTCTGAGCTGGAAGGTGACAGTCATGACAACAGCTGGAGAGCAGGGACAAGCAGCTGGGGTGTAGCAAGTTATAGGTCAGGGCAGGGTTTGCTTTTGTCCAGGTCATGAGGAAAGGAGACCTCCTGGTACAAAGAGAGTTAAAAATCTCTCCATTAAAGCACTCCTGGCTGCCTAGGGCTCTGCAGACCATATTTTCAGTCTGGCGGCACTTGCTGGCAGCCTGTTGCCCTCGGAGCTGAGCTCAGTGCCTTCTGTCTCCTCTATTCTCTCTGAGGGCACCTCCCCGCTGTTCGGGTCTGAGTGAGCCTGGGGTCACTCCCACTTCAAGCCTTTTTTCCCTTCCCTTTCCAGCTCCTTAAACAACAAAGGTGTTGAGGAAATTTATACCTCTGCCTGGTAACAAGACAGATCAGTGAGATGCTGTCACGGTTTTGTGAGGGCTCCATAGATTTTTATGGCTTTTCAGTCCTTGGGTTCCCAACCTTCCTTTGGCTTGTAAATTGCCCACAAAATGCAGACACAGCTCCTATTCTGTGAGTTCCTTTGATGATTTTATTTATATCTCTTGCTTTGTCTTGTCTTTTATTACAGGGAGACTGCAATTAATTATTATCCCATCAGCTTCTATTTAGCCTGACAGTACAATGCAACACACAGTGTCCAACCTTCCCCTGCCTCTGTGTGCACGAGCGGGCAGCTATTCTCGACAAGAACAAAGGCTCTGGCAGTTTTAGAAAGGGACATGCTGCTAACGGGCAGCCTGAGAGAGTTCAATAGCACCAGCATAGTATAGCAGCACTACAGCTAAAGTGACCAAACGTCACAGTCCGGTTGTGATGCTCCTGATTTTATCTTATCATCCAAAGTGATTTTTATACCGTCACTCTTCAAGCGGGTATAGATTCTTGGTTAGAGAAGAGGCAGGGCTCTTGCATCCTTTCCCCACATCTCAGATAGATAGACCAGATTGTTTCATGTCTTACCCCCTATAAAATGGAAATGACACCTGTAAGAGAGAGAAAACAGTCCCTGCTTGGTCAGTGTGGGCAAAGCCTCAGTGAGAATGCAAGAGGTGCACAAATCAAAGAGAGTCTGAAATAGCACCAGAACTATCAGAAATCTCGGGAATGTTGCCTCTGGGATACAACTGAAGGAACTGGGACTGTCTGGTCACAAAACAACTTAGAGGACACTTGGTGATGCTCTGGCAAAGAGGGAGGGAATGATCAGTTCTTCACATCCCCAAGATAGTAGGAGGGCAAGAAGGACTTAACTTGCAGCAAGGGAGATTCAGGCTAGACATTGGGAAAGGGCTAAGAATAGTAATGTCATGAGCAGTTTTCCTGGACTGGAGAGGGAGAGTCTCCAGTGCTGATGCTTGTTAGGAGCAGTTTTGGATATGTGCCTGTTAGGAAGAAGTTGACCCCACCTTTTCATAAGCAGATAGACAAGATAACTTCTCAAGGGTCCAACTGAGTTTTCCATGTCTTCTCATTGTGCTCTTCTGAGGACAGGTTTTCTTAGATGCTCTCTGTCCCAAACAGTTTCTAATTGGTTTGTTCTGTAAGTGTAGGTCCTGGTCAAAAAGAGCACTTCCAGGCACAACGCTGTAGAAATAATAATGACTGAAGGCCTCGAGAACAATTGTGTTTTAGACAGGGAAATGTGTGATGGTGACTTCAGGACCCATTTCTTATCCAGTCTTTAACACTGGTTTCTGAACCAGGAATATAAGTTTTCTCTGCTGGCTGTTCTGTCACTGAAAAAACAGCAAAACTGTTTTTGCTCTTTCCTTTTTCTTGACATCTTGCAAAACAGTCTATTTCTGTTACAGGCCCGTTAGTGGGGTGCCACCATTGCTGAGCAGTGCTGGTGATGCAGTAAAGATGTTTCAGCAAGATTCAGTGCTTGGTGAGTGGAGGCTTCTTTTAAACCAAATGCCTGTTCACTCACTTCTGCTTATTTCTCTCATTGTCTCGTTTGTTTGTTTACACCTGATCTCAGCAGCGGATGCGTCTTTGGCCATATAGCTGTTGGTCAGACCTCCTCACTAACGACATTGGAGCAGAGCCTCCGAGCTATCCCCAACATCCTTATGAAACTGTCAGTATAGTCCTTCTAAACCAGTGTCCTCTTCTCATCTCCCCAGCAGAATCCATTCACAGATGCTTCAGAGGAAGCTGCAAGACGGTCCCTATGTGGGCTACAATGCCGTAAGTTCAGAGAGATGTTTCTCGCTCCTGTTCTGCACAAATGACATGTGCTCACTAGCCCACATCTGTACCAGCCACGGGCTGGTTTGGGTTTTTTAGTCCAAGCTAATGTAGCTCTGGGGCTCCGTGGGAAACAAAGGGCATGTCTGAACGGGGAGGACAGGCAGACTGAGCTGGCTCTGCCATTGCGAATACCAGAATGGAAGTGCCAGGAGCTGCAGGGCTGAGATGCTGAGTTGGCTGGAAGAAAACTGGCTCAAGTCTAGGACAGTCTAGCTTCACCCCACTTAATGAGCCTTTCTGAGAACAGATTCAGTGGTGTGGGTGCAGGTCTGCTCAGGTGTGCTAACCTGCTCCTGAAAGTGAACTGGGATGGTCTTGCAACCCTGTCCTGTGTTATGTGAACTTATCAGCTCAGTTCTGCATTGCTTTGGGTCTCTCTGTCCTGTGCCCAGAGATGAGGCTAAAGGTAAGAGCAATAACTCAGTGCCTGATTCCAGGTCTTCCACTGATAAATCTTGATATAGTGGTCAAGTGAGCTCTTCTTCCTCCTCCATCCCAGCTGCATCCCAGCTAGGTTTCTACTGAATCTGTGATTATTGTGATAAAATTGCARCTAAATCCTACCAGCTCTGAAGCATGAACTATGAGGGTTGGTCCTTACATCAGACATGTAATTACCTGTCTGCAAAACTATGAAAATGTACAAGGAAAAAGAGAGGGAAAAGCAAGATCTCTGTCAAATGAGAGAAAACCTATCATTTCCCCCCCTTTTTTTTGTTTTTCTCCATTCACAGCAGTACATAGCTGTGCTCAATCCATCTAGGAAGCTGCTCAGAAATCAAACTATCTGATAAGCTACCATCTTGTAGCTCCTCACATATGAGAACATAAGACTTAATATTTGAAAACCCTGGAAAAACTCTGAAATTTGCAAAATCTTAGAAGCAGGAAAATCTGTTACAAGGAAAATCTTTTTGTGTTAAATGARTACTGGCTTGTAATCAGAATGGCAGTGCTATTTGTTAAATGCAAGTTACTTAAATAATTCATTTTTCTCACTAATTATACAGTACGTGGTTAGTTTCAGTGATCACATGTAATTAAAGCAGAACAGTCTCTGTAGTACTGTCATGACTTTGATGGTGCTGATCGAGAAGAGACTAAGATTTCCTTGTAGTCTGCAGATTATGTGCTAATTAAGGGGTTTACACGGAATGTCATGTATATCCTGTGCTTGGAGACAGACCATGAACATACTCAATATCTTCTGGTTTCCTAGAGGTCCGTAGATTTGACTAAGGTCCCAAGTTATCAAAGCCTCTGCTTAATTTTAAATACATGCTTAAAACCTTTCGAAGTCAATGATGCCTAAGTGTGTGCTTCAGCTTTAGTCACACACTTGAGAATTTTGCCGAATCAAGGCCACTGGCTAGTTAGGGATAAAGCCTAACTAGTACTTGTTCTTCCCCAAGGATACATCTTATCTCCTTGATTAGTTGATCCAACACAGCAGGCTTGGAACACCTATGTGAAGGCACAAGTGACTTCAGTGACTGTCACAGTTAACTTAATTTAGTTTTAAACACAATAGGCAAATCTCTAAGTGCTTGAAAAGTTCTTTCCCCARGAAACTAAATTAAACTATATGTAGGAGGAGAAAAATATATCATCTGTGGCTATATTATTTTAYGATGCCAACCAGTGGAGAAGCCTTACAGAAAATTACTGTATAGTGAAAAAGGCTTGGTTTTCGGTGTTTGCTTTAATGACTGGACCTTTGTTCTGCCTTTTAACTGTGACCATTTAATAACCACTTGACTCACCTTGCCCTCAGCAGGATGTTGCACACAGCTTCACTGCGTTTAAGAACACAGTCAAAATTAAAAATGTAATTTAATGATCCAGTTGGTAACAGACAGATTACCCAATAGCCTGCCTGCGGAGTAGACCTTCATAAGCATCCTTCTATACAAGAACACTTCCCTCAGCAAAAAAACCTTACAGGCATTATGCATTAAGCTCCCAAGTCATCTCATCTGCAGTCTATAAATCCTGTATGTAGAATCGCTACAGAATGTTTAGCCAACAGCAAAATGAGAGAAAATTCTCTCCTTTAACAAAGTAAAGTGGTTCTTACCTTTTCCTGTGAAGCAGGTTGAGATATCTTTGCACAGAGCGTTCTGGGAAGGACATGGGCTGGTCTCTTCTCTGAAGAGTTCAGGATTTAAACGTACAAGTCGGACCAGAGGGGGAAGTGGAAGCAGGCTGCAAGAGGAGGGAGACTTGCCTAAGGTGGCAGAGGGGCCAGTGGCAGAGGTAGTATCATACCCCAGGCTCCCAGTGCAGTGTCCTGTGCACTGCAGCTACAGGAATCCTTTGGTGCTTTGGTTGTTAATTGCGATATTGTCACCACTCGGATGTGGGCAAACCCTAAATGGAAGGATGTTGTTATCTACAAGGCATCATGATGGGTAAAGAAACTGTAAGAAGCAATTTTTTTATACCCAGGAGAGTTGAAGAGACCTCCTAAACATCTGTTCAGCTCAGGAGGGGAGGTACCTGGAGGGAGAAGGTAACTGACAGCTAAGGGCTGGGGCAGACAGGTTTGACAAAAAGAAGAGGAAACATGTACTGACCGAATGTATCAGTGGACTTCAGTTCTCCACACTTCAGCTCAGTTCCTGTAAGGAAATGTTTCCTACCAAAGGAACCAAACAAGCAAACCCTGAAAAAGCCGTGTTTCAGCACAGAAAGCCTGCAACATGACAGTAATGTCCATCTAGTCTACAGGTCACAACCAGACAGTGCAGCAAGGGAAATGGAGGTTTTGGTTTGAGAGAAAATTCTCACTTGCCCTGAGGGAAGAACAACAGGTCTTTCTGCCTGGTCTTCATAAACAAATTCATTGGACCTGACTCTCCTGTCAGGCAGGGATAGGAAAAGAAATAATGAATTTGAATTGCAGTAAGAAAAATTTAGGTTAGACATTAGGAAATTCCTCTTGCAATGACRATAGTTTGGCCATGCAATAGCTTGCCCAGGAATGACTTCTAAGGACAGATTAGAGAAATATACATAGGTAGACCTGATCCTGCTTAGATCGTTTCCTCTCTGGAAACTCACTTTAGATATCTGCAAAACCAAGACCTGAGTTTTTTTCAGTTTAGACTAGATATTTTCTGGGTGGGAGCAGGCAAAACATTATGCTGAGGCAAAAGCCCATCTCTCCCAGGGATCTCCATGAATTTCTCAGAGACTAACGAACATGCTCCATGTGCTTTCATGGCTGAGCTGCATGCTYTTGGTTTTTGGACCTCTGCAGCTGCATTAGTTGTAGATGGATTAGATGTAGAAGGTGATGATGCCGCAGTTGTGAGCTCCCAAGGCAGACCTTACTGGTGTTCCTGCTCAGCACTCTGTCTTACACAAGGTGCTTCATCAAGGTCCACAGAAAATCAGATCAGATGAAATGCTATTTTGAGTGCCTCGTGCCAGACTTAATTCCTTCAGCTGTGGCACTCTGTGAAAGGAGTCGAGTGCCCTTGACTGTAGCAGCTCTCTGGAGAGATAATTCTTTGGTACCTCCAATTGTAACTGTACCCTCTGGCTCTCTCTTTATCTGGCCCATTGCCAAAATGATGTGAATATGTGTACGCTCCATCACAACACAAATAGTAACAGGAGGCAAAGACACAAGACTAACATTGTTCTTAGGAAATCTTTTTGGTAGCCTTCATTTACAGCTAGTTTGAAGCTGTTTTTTGGAAAGAATAAATTTACTGTAATAGGAGTGAGTCAGCATGGATATATTGCAGGTAAATCATGTCAGACTAATTTGATCACTTAGGCTAATGAAATAACTATCAGTCTAGATAGCATAGATCTATCTGGTTTTCCAGAAGATTTTAACAAAATTTTGCATGATGGATTATAGTACAGACTCCTTAAATGTAGGTTAAAATAATCCATTATTGAAAAGGATAAAATACTGGCAAGAAGGCAGAGTCATGACTTGGAGTTAAAGGTGAGTGTCAATGAGGAAGTGGCTGAGAAGTGGAGTCTTGCAGGATCCTCTTCTGGGACTCTTTATTAATGTACACAACTCTGCAGCATGCAGAATCGTGAAATCTGCAGATGATGCAAAACTAAAGGGATCAGGGAAGACTTAGTGGTCTTTCTTTGGAGAGAAATTGCTTTGGGCAATATAATCTTGCCAAATTTTGTAAATAGACTCAAAAGTACAATATGATCCTGACTGGATCAAAATCCTTCCATGACCGTTACAGGAYCTTCAGTGGAGCACTGGAAGTACAAACTGTTGAGTCTCTTCAATGGAGATGGGCAGATCTGTGTGATAAGGTGTGGTGTAGGTGGGGGGAGAGGGGAATGACCAACAGGAGGAGAGAACTAGCAGATTTTTCCATCATTTTTCATTTAGCAAGTCCTTAAGTGGGTGAGTCACTCACCATGAACATTTGCACAGCAGCATTTGATAGAAAAGTAGTGGTGGTGGCCATGTTTTATTATAGTATATAAAATATTATATATTCTGTTTGTAGCTGATGTASCAATTATGTCTGAGAGAACAGTAAGGGCTTACCTAAGTGCGAAGCTGTTCCTGGGTACCTGGGGTGCCTTTGGAAGGAGGGGGAACTGAATAGGAGCAAAACATTCTTGTTCTAGTGCAAATGTGTTCGCACACAGAGGTAACTGTGAACGGATACTATACTTTTGGTTCCTACCTCATTATAATACACAGTAGTGTTGAGAGTAGCCCTATCCCAGGCATTTTTAGCTTTATAAGTGCTGTTCTTGTCACAGCCATCATCTGAGYTTCTGATTTTAGGTGCTCCTCATTACCCAACCTCTAGGCAACATCTTGCCAGTCCAGGCAAGAAAATCATTTCCTTTTGCTCAGAATGCTRCACTATTCCCATCAAGTGCAAGACAGCTGAGCTGTCCAGCAGACAACACTCAATGCTTTCCAGCCATTTCTACCAATTTTTAAGAGTAATGCGATGACTGTGCTACACCAGTGACAGTGTTACATGCACGCTTCTTTCTGCTACCATGTGAACAAATGTTCAGTCTTTGGAAGATGTACTAAAACTAGCAGCTGATTTGTCACATGAGATTCTGAGTAGAGGGAACAGTGAAAACAGCAAGGGAGTATTTTTCCTCTGTTTTGGTCTCTGAATTAAATCAGCTTCTGAGGCAACATTCATTTCTGGGAGCAGAATGATGCTTTTGGATTAGGATTTCTGCAAAAGGAGCAATCTTTTGGGGTAGCTGACCACATGTATTTCAGAGTTAGTGTAGATGTGTAAAGGTGACCAGTCACACTTACAGTATACGCAGATGCCATGTTCCTGATTTCTCTCCCACTGAGAAGCTGTCCTAGAAGTCTTCATACATCTGCTATCATTAACAGAAGGGCAAAAATATTAAAATATAAGCCACAAAGTAAATCTCTTGAGTAAATCAAAGATAGGACCAAAGAAGAAATATGAAATTCCCATGTATTAGGCATAACTCATTCTCACTGCCAGTTCAAAATTAGCAGGAGACTTTAATGATACTATTGTTTAAGGAAATTAGACCTGACACTAGCCAGTTACCTTTTTTTTCTGCTTGGTTAGGATTTCCTATTGTTTGACACTCATTAGAAATCACAGTAACCTGCTGTAAAGGCAGTCCAATTAAGATTCCCTGCCTCTGTACAAGATTACTCATCACACCACAGCTACCTGGTAATTGGAAAATAACTAGTGAATTAGTATGTCTTACAGAAGCTGTCATCTGAGCATTTCAGGTAACATACCAGAAATGATGGTACAAAGAATTTAGTCATACACAACAGCTAAGAAAAAGCTGTAGCAGGAAGTTAATGCGACAATAACACTTATCAGATGCAGAAATAATTATTAATCCTTAATGATCCTGGCAGATCATTTCTTCATGGGGATTTACCTGCCCTTCTGATCCCTTCAGTGCCTCCAGCATGAGAACACATGAATTCCTACCTGAAACTGAGCCCCAGCTTCTCCTTATTCAGGGCACTACCCCACCGCCCAGTGAGTTAYAGAAGCCCTGGTGTTTGCTGGTCCAAGCCTAAGGAGTCCCACACAGAGGGACTCAAGCTCCAGAGGCACGTGGAAACAGTCAGGCTTCTCATGTGCCCCTCAGCTCGGTCTCCCAAGTCCCTGAGCTGCTCTGCCTCTCCCTGTGAAGTAGGAGCCTACTCCATGCACTAGCAGCTGGTGCTGAAGCCCTCCAAGACTGCTTGGCGCCGGCTCTTGTGAGTTCAGGGCAAGCTGTAACRTACTGACGCTGGATGTGAAGTTGCTCTCTGGAGGTGGCTCCCTGGTAGAGGACAAAGAATATGGCAAATTCTCCACTACCTCGGGCAAGGGAGGTTTCTGCTTTTTTGGTTGAAGAGAGAGGGTGACTAATGTGAAGCTTATGTSTTACAAGGTTATGAATGCCAAGACGTAGCAAACACAGGGCTGTGAGTGGATCAGGTCAGTGAGGGGATATTGTTGTCGGGGGCTGTTAGAACAGCTGGTGGGGCTGTACAGATCCAATCTGCACAGGCAAGAACAGAACATAAGTTGTATGACTTGAGCAAATTCAGCTACATGAAGGTAGCACAATGTCTTCCAGGGAAAGATCTCTAAGGACACACTTGCAGGACAGCAGGATAAGCTGCTAGTTCCAAGTATACTGCCTTCTGTCTCCTGCCAGAGGAAACCTTTTTTAGCTAAACCAGAATGTGGAATGGATGAAAAATTCAGTTGATTCCTGCAAAGAGGCTGTATATTGCAAAGGGCTGTCCAGGAAGCATCATGAGGTCTTGCAAGGAGATAAGCAGAGAGAGGCTTCATAGTGGTTATATCTGCACGAGCAAGCAGCAAGGTGCAATAGGAGCAGATCTGGAGAATGAAACATTTGGTGCTGGTCTGCTGTATGCATCTTGGGGGATTTGCTTGGGAAAGCTCTAATCTGGCCCAAGGCTTGGAACACCCGATAGCAGCTGCAACATGTTAGGTGAGATTCTGGAGCTCATCTTTTCAATTAGGTCCATCTGAAAGACATCCAGTTCTGCAGTGTGGACCTAAGCGCAGGAAGTGGAGATGGTCAGGAAGGACTCCAGAAGGGCTGTTCTGCTCCAAAATAGAACACAAATGTTGATACAGCTCTAGAAGAGTCTGCAGAAAGCCAGTCARACTGGCTCCTCATTCCCAGAAATGGCTAACAAAGTTAATCTGAACATGCACAGCCTGTTTTATTGTTTTTAAAACATGTTCACTCTGAAATGCTTTTGTTCTAGGGAAGCAACACTTTGCATCCAGGAAGTTGCTCGTTTTGTGATTAGCATCACCATGGCCCTAGAGGGAAGGGATGGCACTGTCTGGACAGACTTCAGGTCTGCTGAGGGTACTTGCACCTGATACTCAGCTTGAGATCCAGTCTACAAGTAGAAGAGTTGCTGACTCCAATGATGACTTTGGGTTTAGGGTCCAAGAGATGGTGTGCTGTGTGGGGCCACAGAGTCAAATGAGAGTGTTCAGAAGTACAGTTCACCCAGTAGGTGTGACATGAGTTTCCAGCCTCAGTTTGACAGAGGAATGTACAGGTAAGATTAACTTTATCAGATTATTGTTTATCCTCTGCAATGCATTCATTTTTTTATCTAGAGGATACCATCCTTATATCACACTGCCCAACTCTATGTATTCCCTGTATATTCAAATAGAAGATGGATGAATTTCCACTTCTGATAGTTCATCCTGCAAAACCGAGAGAGAGAGATGGAAAAAAAGACTATAAGAAATTTCACAAAACTGTAGAGGGGCCCTTCTGCCTCAGTGAGATGACTGATCACTTTTTATTTTTGCTCAGATGCCAGGTCTGGATTTGAAATAAAAAAGTAATATACTGTTTTATAAAGTTATTTCAGGAGGGGGCCCTGAAGGAGGAATGTAGAATGCGGTAAGACAGGGCTGGAGAGATCAGACAGGCTCCAGGAGAACAAAAGCTGCCACTGTTAGGGATCTGGGAGCTGATGTTGGATGAAGCGGGGCCTCCCGCTGCTCTCGGCTCGCTGTTGCCGTGGCCAGGCTGGCATCGCTGTGCAAGGGGAAATGCAGYGAGGAGCTAATCTATTGAAACAGAAGGACAGACTTAGCTTGAGAAGATGAGCATGCTGAGCTGGTTTCTGCTCTGTTACACCCTGAAACCTCACTGATATCTGTAGAGCTCCCCAGCTATAACTAGGAGCAGACAGGGGTTCTTTATGCATTTTCTCCAGAGCCACACTGTTGAGGATTTGGTGAGGACTGGAGAAACTGATACTGAGATTTTTAGCTCTGCAGGAGGGAGTCTGTGTTTGCTTAATTTGGGAAGAGACAGTCATATAACTTACAGTATGTAAGGCTTAAGCAGTGAAAGTATCCTCCAGAGCGTAGCCTAGGGTTCAAGGCAGCTAGGAAAAGTCTTTCAGGCTGCTTGAGTCTTTCCACAATGCTTCCTCCGTTCCCCCAGGTACTCACAAAGAAATGCCTGCTGCAAACAATGCAAACATTTCCACTTTTAACGAGGCATGAAATGGAAAACATCCAGTCTGGGCCAGCTGCTTGGCACCTTCATACAGGGAGCCTCTTTTATAAGCACCTTCTCTCCCTGCGAGATTTTAAGACAAGTGTCCCTCTGGAGTGACAGTTTGTCTGATTTAATTCTGAAAGCTCCAGAAACTGCTGCAATTTCTGTTATTGAGGTCGCGTTCGAATGCTTTTTCCATAAGGGTACTTGTAAACTGCACTCTGGGTTGGCAAACAGTTTGATCAGATGGAAATGTGAACACACCTTTTATAAGCAATGTGCTGTGCTTCCTGAGAGGACAGCATCACATCTGGCAATCAGTCGGTATTTCTTCAAGATCTGGTTGCCCATGCACGTGCCAAACAGCACGGGAAGCACTCTCTGGCAGTTCCCAATAATGTGCTCATTACGGCGCGATCGTATTGCAGTCCCCGTTTGTGCAAGAGCTACACTCTAGGACCAGCAGGGATTATGACTGCCGTGTTTAGTCTGACCTCCGGTATATGAAGGGCTATATAATTTCTCCCAGAAGGTGACTTAAAGAGTGTCCTCTGAAAAATAGCTAATCTCATAATTCCACCTAGTTCTCTGGCAAGCTCTTCCAGTACTGAATGGCTTTCACTGCTGTTTCGTTATGTTTGATTTCAAGGCTAAATTTTTAGTTTCCAGCTTTTGCAGTTTTCTCGAAAGAGGGATCACGATATCTGAAAGCCTTTTCTCACAATTGCCTTCCACCATATAAGTGCCTGTAGCGGTAATCAGATCCCTTCTCAGTCCCCTCTTTGATAAGCTGGCAGGTCTGGGCTCCTTCCGAAGCTGGACTCCTTTTGTTCCCCAGCTCCCGGATCGCTTTTTGGCTCTGCTGACATCCCTTCTGTATTTCTTCTTTCTTTTTGAGGCAAGGAGCATAGACTGGACATGGTTTGCCAGCATTTTGTCACTGGTGGTGTGTACAGAAGAAGAAACACTTTCTGCTTGGGTTTGTGATTCCCTTTTTTAAACACTGAGAGATTGGAAGAGTCTCCTTAGGGCAGTCTGCACTGCAGCAAGGGCTAAGGCAGATCTCTGTCGTGTCCTCTAAGTCCTTTTCAAAGCAACTGCTTTCCAAGGCAGTATCCGGTAAGTGTAACCTGCATTTCTGGTTTCAGATGTCTTACCTTGCATTTGACTTCTTAAATCATGTTTTATTGGAGTGTGGCCAATTCTCAGTTACTTCAGATCACTGTATATTGGTAGTCCAGTCTTGTTTTCCTACCACCAATCTTGTTGGCATCTGCAAACTTTGCCACAACAAGGATTTTTGTAGCGTCATTTAGATTGTTGATAAAAAACAGTGAATAAAACTGGAAGAGGAGTTTCACTCTTCTTTTATCCAAGATATTTTTGCCCAGTGCAATATTGCTGTACCTTTATTGAATTGTGGCTATTGGAATATCTAGTAGAATGCCTTTGAAGAATAGCCAGTTTTCCAGAAATGCTTTCCACTTTAAATGTGTCTTCCCAGTGCATTATGCCGACAACTGAGGTTAAGGCTTGGGAAAATAGAAATGTTAAGTGCACAGGTGTGTGCGTCACTGCCTGGTGCCAGGTTGTTTGCACAAGTGTAACCAGATCATGCCCTGTGGTATCTAGGCAACTTGCTGGGTTTTAGATCAGCAATTAACTCCTCTTTGGCCCTCAGAGGTCCAGTAGGAGGTTTCCGCATGCAGAATGCAGCAGTTTCTGGGCTGAAGGCATTATTGTTGCTCAAGAATTTTTGTTTCTGGCTTTATGAGATGTCTGGTAGCTAGCTTCTGGGTTGGAATCCACCGCAGTAATGCAACGTTGCTGCTTCCCATCATGGGGAGAGGAAGCGAAAGCCATGCTGGACGTTCTGTCTGTGGTGGTGCCCACCTGGTAGAACATACTGTTAATACACGTTTTGAACGTTTCTTTTCCAGAGGAAAGGCCAGTGTGCAGCCAGTCCCAGTTACCAACCTGGGTCTCCATGGGGAACAGGGCTGACAGTAGCTCCTGCTGTGATTGCCATGGAGGAAGCTGGGTCTACGAGCTTCTCCAGAGCCATTCGAGGGGACTGTAAGTAGGTACCAACGTTCCCAGCACAGCATTGCAGGCCCTGAAACTAAGAGATTTTCAGTTTTAATAACAGCTCTGAAGGGGCAAGGCACTGATATGGCAGAAGGCCACCTTTGCCTTCCCTCAAGTGATGTGGGTTGTTCAGGACCTCTAATGGATGCAATCCAGGAGCTTGCTTAGATTCCAGATTATGAGGGTTGCAAACCTTTGACTTTGTTTCTAAATATCCTCCTCACCCTCTAAAACTAGACTCAAAGCCACTGCCACCTGACTTTGGGACGTGGTGGTGTGGTAGGAGTCCCCACCTTTTGCAGTGCTTCCTAGGGCAAGAGGTGTCACTGTTGCGCATAGGGACAAAGGCAGCTGTTCTGACAGTGACTGTGTAGCAAATCACTTTAAAGAAATAATGCCTCAAAGTCTCAGAAGTGCTTAGAGGGCCCCGGCCAAATATCCCCAGGCTGGTACAGCAGGGCACGAAAGAAATAGTTGACATTCAGAACTTGATCTTTAGCTACATAGGACCTGAAAGCACGGGCATGTTTGCACCTCTGGGGACAGGAGTAGGAGGAAGCAGGACAGCGTTTGACATGGTAACAGGAGCTCTTRCTTGCACAGCTAGAGGCAGAACAGTCATCATTAAAAGAAGGTGACTTGGCCTTCACGGAGACATTGAGTTGCTCAGGGTTGCAGCTTGCCTGGGCTTTGAGTCGTGAACTCATGGTGACATTGGCTCTGTACAGGAGACTCTGAAAGAAGGTTGTGGCTGGGGAGCTCTGGCACCACCAATGGGAAAAGGTCATGAAAAATAGAACGGAGTGCCTTTGACAGGAAGCAAGGAATATCTCTGACTATATACAAATATCCAACTGCTTCGTTTCAGGCCCGTTGCTCATGGCATGCAGGCAGGAGAAAACGTGAAGGGAAGGCAACTGAAGGGAGCTTCCTCTACATGCAGCTCAGTGCAACCGGGGAAAACTTTGGGCAGCCCATCCCCCCTTTCTCCCTGGTTTTCATTATTATTTTTTATAGCCACAAATAAGAACTTTATTGACTTTATTCATTGCCTGTCAGGTGCCCAATCAACATTTGGCAATACAGCATTTCCCAGAAAGTGCTGACCTGGTGAGAGCTAGTGGAGCAGGAGGTGCTGAGGGAAGGCCTCCATCCCCCTCCCGTCCCTGGTTGCTCTTTTAATTATCTTTCCAAGCTGAAGTAGGACGTGTACCCCTGCCTCACCCTCACTGCCTGCCTGCATTCCAGAGCACCGGGGTCACGGGAGCTCCCCTGGAGAGTGTGAATGTGATGTTCTCACTGGGTTAGAGGTCCCTGTCAGGCTTTCAGGAGATACGAGTGCTGGGGGAAATCTGTCCAGCTCTAGTGTTCCTGAGAGCAGTGGCAGATGCTAGAGACTTTTCCTATTTTTGTTCCTCCCTCCTTTAAAATGAAGAAAAATGAATCTCGGGGCTCATTTCTAGCCAGCTGTTCCTAGTTGTGCTGATGTCCTGGTCCAGGAACATTTAAGTTGTAACAGTTGTGCTGTTACAAAAGCCCATGTCCAGCTTGCCATGAGTGTCCACACTGAGAGTAATACTGTACCACTGCAGTACTTTATATCCATCCCTGAGCTTCCACCATTTCACTTTCCTCTATAGGTTAGCTGTCAGTCCTGTGGAAGCACTAATTAATGGGGAATTAAGCAGATGGGAGGCTTCACCGGCAGGCAGCCACAACTGTAGCAGAGATGGGATGACTGGGAAGGAGGCCTCAGGCATCCCCTTGAAAAGGTGCTGCAGATCTTCAGCGGTGTGGTTTTGGCCGTGGTTGGACAGCACCTGAGAAAGCACCTGGGGCATCGAGCACAGGGACAGGGAGGAGTCGATCAGTGGGCAGGGTGTCCTGTAGAGCTGATGATGAGGCATTGCATCCTTTCTTAGGGCTGGACTAGGCCACTGTATGGGGAGGAAATTTGCAGTCCCTGGCCAGTCTAACAAGACTGCACGTGGCAGCACAGCGTGTGCAAAGAAGAGCTAAGCTCTCCCTTCTCCCATGTGCTTTTTGAATTTGTACAGGACTCAGACTCTATGCATAAAAATGCAGGGGTCCTTCCTGAAGGATTTTTGATAGAATTTCCTGCAAGTTAGAGGATTTTAAGATCTAGCAGAAGATTGACTAGAGGGAGAGAAACGTATTTTTATGTACTTCGGTGTGTATTGGATTAATAATAAAATTCAGGTGTGACAAGCCAGAGGCAAGTTCTGTTCTATCCGAAGATTAGCCCATGTGCAGCAGCTCCAGCAGGTCTGACAGGTTCCCCTGTCAGATCCCTGGGCTCCCACAGCAGCTCCCTTGAGCCCCCTTTTCCCACACAGTCGCGCCTGGATTTCTCCCTCGGGTGTGGGTGGCTTGGTTTGCACTGAATTGTGGTACCTGCCTTTCCACATCTCGGGTTTTCTTTGCTCCCTATCTCTTAGATTCCAGCTCCATGGAGTAGGTCAGGGCAGTTCCTCCCTCTTCTCTGCCACAGTCTTCTCTGCACATTTTTGCCTTTTTTCTCTGTGTTCCTCTCCTCCTACCTCCATGTGAAGTTCCCTTCTGTCCCTGTTGCACTCTGGTCTCTCCGGTTGCTCTGACACGGTCTCTTCTGCCCACACATCCTCTTGGGGCTCCGCAGCCCCTGTAAGGTCTCTTCCCACACCCCTGCCCTGGGGCAGCAGCTGGCAAAGCTGCTTTGTGGCTGTGAGTGGTTTTGTCACCTGGAGTGAAGGTGCCTGAGGGGCCTGGCACTTCCATGCCCATGAGGAGAGCGGCGTGGGCTCCCCCTTCCTCCTGCCCAGAAGCAGAGCTGGTGGGTGGCAGAGTGTCGGAGGAGAAAGTGGACAGGGCAAATGGGGGCAGCTTTTTCCTTGCCAGCGCCAGAGCCCCAGCCAAGCTCTGGCACCACTTCAGGTTCCCCTGCCCAAAGAGTTCTCCCCACATCCCACAGTAAAGGAGGAGAGGGCCAGTTCCCCTCCTGGTCTTGGCTCTTCTCCTTGAAATAGCAAACCTTACCATTAAGCAAGGACACAAACCCTTACAGCCCTCACCTAAATTGGGTGCCTGCAGCCTGGTCCCTTCCTGGCCATTTTTGGAGCATACAATCATATCAAACACCCTGTCAAGTCACCAGAGCTGGGTCTCTTCAGTTGTCCTCAGCTCCAAGTCCACAGCGAGAGATACAGACTGTTTAGAGAAAGGGTCCCAGCCTTACTGCCTAATCAGATGACCGCTCATGTGAGCAAATGCCACCAGTGGGAGCTGAGGCATCGTAATCCAGCCCATAAGGCTCCTTTAAAGACATTTCAGCAGCTCAATTAACTTTCCACTTCTGTGTTTTCTTTTTTCCTCCTTTGCTTTCATGGTCATTTAAAATAAATAAAGTGAGCAGAACATGGCAGCCTGATAACCACCATTTAATTTTCTTCCCACGGGTCTCCAGATTATTTGGTGATTCAGTGGCAGCAGGGGGAACATTTACGGAAAGAGAGGGGGGAGCTTCCCGCAGGGACAACAACACAAAACAGGGCCCCTGAGCATCCCTGAGGAAATACGTGCCTCTGGTTTCTTTTTAAATACCATGGATATGGTGAATGCAGCCAGCGTGCCCAGGCCTTGGAACTGATACAGCCACCGCTTCCCCGCTTTCGTGGCGTTCCTGTTCTCACTCCCTGTCTCACTGCCCTTGTTGTTCTCACATTGTGAAGTGTGGATGAAGACCAGTGTTCAGGATACATTTCACGCTTCTGTGCAAACACAATATGAGATGGAGAATTCGTACCCTTAGACGAGGAGAGGAGAGTGTATTTTCTCATAATAAGGAAACACAGCCAGATTGGAGCCTGCCAATTTCTCTTCAATGCTCCCGACTTCCCTAGGAACTTCAAACAAACTAAGGCTTTTAAGCAGGCGGAGGGAAGTATATCATATTAAAAAAAGGAAACAAATCCTCTTGGATCTTTTTGACATTCTCAGAATTATTCTCGAAACCTCTATCTTCGTAGGTGACTTTTCCAGCTCCCGCATTCGATCTGCTCTGACTGCAGTGGTGGTGAAGGAGAATACCATGTGCTTTCTGTGTTTGCGAACAATTAATAGTGGTACTGCGTTTCACTGGAACAGCATGTAAAACGCACCCCAGGAGGGGAAAAAAATAGCAACTAACCAGACTGTTAAGCAGGCCAGAGCTTTTGCTGTCCTATAGGAAAACACAATGTGGGGGTTTGCTTATTCATCAGCAGCAGTAAATAACGGGCACTCACCTTGAGTTCTCCTTCAGCTACTTCTTCATCTCCCCAGCCTCTGTGCTAGGCACAGAGAAGAAATATTTACTGTATTTTGGATGACAAACTGTGTTTTTATAGCTGTCCAAATTTTAGCTGTTGTTTTCTCTCTGAAAAAAACATGGTTTTCATAGCTTTGGCTTCTGCTTCCCCAGCATCAAAAGCCTCTGGAGTGCATTCTGCCAGTCTGACACTGAAAATTAGTCCTGAGCCATTTGCCTGCACCTGTCAACCCTGCATCGTACCCACGCATTGTGTATGCAGGTGGTTGGCTGGGGAAGGACGCATAATGCACGTTAGTCATTTAATACATTTATAATCTAATCTCTCGGAATGGCACAGTCAGCAGGTTTTCTTGCTCCTTCTGCAGCAGACACGTTTCTGTCCCTACATCGTTCGGTGCCTGTGCCAGAAGGTGTTGGCTGGCCCAGCACCAGGGTGCTAAATCCCTTCAACAAAGACTAGGGCAGCATCAGCTTCCCCACACTGAGGCTCGACTGCGCCTCTGCCCGCCCTGGCAAGGCAGGACCCATGTCTTGAAGAGCGACTGTCTGTCCTGTGACCCCCGGAGCCCACAGCCTCTTCACTGAGGTCACCCGCAGGAGTGTCTGCCTGACAGCTCCAGCTGTACCGGGAGCCCCCGGCATGTGCCTTGCCATCGAATGCTCACAGCACCCCTTCGCCGCATCCAGACATCCTGACTTTCAGTTGATCTCGCTCAAGCTGAACGTGAGCCCAGAGGTGCAGAGGTTACAGAGCTTTTTCCTCCCAACCATCTGCACTCTAGAGTCATCCTGTCTTGTCTAATTTTCCAGTGGCAAGCAGAAAGGCTAGGCAGTGCGTGAGTTGGAGATGGCAGTGCGCCTTGGAAGTCCCAACAAGCCACAAGTGGCCAAGACCTATGAAGTATGTTGACCAGGAGAGCTGCAGCTCCTGGGCTCCTAAAGGCTGTGCCATACCAAGCATCTTCATACAGTTGCCTGTATTAAAATGATTCAGGAAACACATTTTCAGACTGTCGGTGAAATGCATTCATCACTCCCCTGAATATGCAGCAGATTGTTAATGCTTCAGGCCAAATACCATGTCTTTTTTAATGCCTACAAAATGTAGTGCATGTTGCTGGCTCTATATTTATAATAATTATGAAAGTAACGGGAGTAGCTGCATTCCTATAGGCTAAAAATGGCTGGGCACAGACAAAAAAAATGATTCATTGTCACAATTAATGGTTGAGCTTGCACCTGTCATTAATTAGCCTGGCGATAGTGCTATGCAAAAGATCAGGGTGAGAATTAATAGGGAGACAAGAGCCGACTTTTAAGATGGTTACACTACTATTTAGTGTTCCTTCCTTGGGCTGCCCGTGCCCATTTAATTAAAGGTAATGGCACAGCCTTGCTATGCACCAGTAGACCCACAGGCAGGTGGTGTAGAATATTTATATGACAGCGCTCAGTAGAAAACTTCAAAATTAAATTCCCATACAGCTCTCTAAATATAATTCCAAAATGCCGGAGATGGTAAGAAGAATGTTGGCACAGGGTGAGATTGCTGTCGGGAACACATGGTACTGTTCCAGGTTTACGCTGGGCAGCATCTAGAGCAAAGGATCTTGAGATACGCAGGTGCCTTGGCAGCTGTTGTGCTTCAGGGAGTCTAAAATGCTATGATGGACATCCTTCAAGGGGCGGAAGGTGGAGAAACTACAGGAGCATGTGCTACAGATGAGGACTCCTGTAGCTGTCTGCTGCTAAACGCTACAGACACTTTGGTTAACGCTGCTTTCAGTGTGAAACAACACTGCTGACGGGGGGTGAGTGCCAGGGTCTAGGTGTGGTGGCTAAAGGGGGCCAGGGCAGGAATTGCAGGGGCTGCCGGTGCTCAGGGTCCAGGTGGAGGAGTTGGAAGGATAACCTTGCACGGTCTGCCCCAAACCGTGCACCCTTTGAGCAGAGTTGAGCACACCGTTCCCTCGTAAGCCCGTCAGCCAAACGCAGCATGCGCGGGGCTGTCCGGTGGCTGCGTGTGCAGCGCGGGTCCCCGCGCGCCTGGGGGACTTTCCCAGCAGCAGGCTTTCTGCGCTCCAGYGCAGCCTGGCACACCGCAACGGCATCGGCATACGAATGTCACCTTGCTGTTGCCTCCTTAGAGATACCGCTGAGAGTGAAGGAGGAGGGAGAGGGTGTGGAGAGGAGAGCGCTGAGGAGTGCAGCCTGAACAGATGCTGATGGAGAGAAGAGGGATGAGAGGTGTTGCACCGGGATCCACCGAGAGAAAAAGCTCTTGAGAAGAGGCTCCAGCACCTTTCCGGGAGCATGAAGTCAGTGGCAGGGCTGCCCGTTTTCTCTCTTCTATGGCCTTTCCCTGACTTTCATGTCTTTTCTCCTCCCAGCCTCCTTTTCCTCCAAGTGTACCCCTCTGTGAGGAGCGGCTTTGCTCTTTCTTTAATAGGTGACTTTGATGGGTGAGATGGAGCAGGAGCAACTCCTAAGAGCCTGCTGATTCCCGTGAAACACAAACTACACCGAAGAACCTGCTCTTTAGGGTAAGCCACGTCGGTAAAGTTTCTTCTGCAGGTTTTTCCATCGCTCCTTCAGCTGGCTCATTATCTTTTCCTTCTGTGTATTTGGGTCTCCCACCACCCCAAATCCTTTTTTCCGAGTCGCAGCAGCTATGGACTGGTTTATATAGATGGGGTTTAACAAGTCCTCCCCCTGTCCTGTTCCTGAATCGCTGACAAGGCCAATTTGTCTGTTCGCCCATCAGTGTGAAAGCACATGCAAAGTTTTATCTTGGCTGACTTAATTGTTAGGAGCTTCAACCCCAATGTCTTTGTAAATAAAATGGCTTAATCTCATGGGGCAGGAGAGAGTCAAATAAATACATCAATATGGAAATAGATCCACAAAAGGGGAATGAACTGGGACTTTGCAAAACTGATAAAGCATCTTAGGAGACGTGTTGTCGCTACACTTCTTGCATACTCTGCCTAAGCAGACAGTAATGCTGGATCTCAGCCCTGGGTTGTGCGAGAGGAAGGGAGGGAGGGAGGGAGGGAGGGAGGGAATGTGGGCACAAGCACACCGTGACTGAAATTCTTTTATGGATTGATCTGACTTAAATATATTCTGGGGCTGGTCTAATTGCTGGTTTAGTCTCAGGCTTTGATTTTCCTGTTGGTTTCACGTCTCTGTTGCTGCATCTTTCCTGCATTTCAAGCAGCCTTACTGCGGGCAGCACCTGGACCAAACAGATCCTGTGTCAGACCAGAAAGCATGATACCTGTCCTACTCAGCCCTTCCACRAAGAGTATGTAGCGGAGTTAAAGGTATGTAGCATGAGTTAAAGGGAGTGAAGGTCAGACTCCTGCTCCATGGGTGTTTTGCCTGTGGAAGGACGTCAGGGTTTATTTTGAATAACAAAGCCTGTAGCTTCCATGTTGTTCGTGGTGGGCCCATGCTGGTGCAACCCTCAACAGAAGTCTCCTTCATGAATTGTGGCAGCCTAGTTAAATGCAGCACAAAAAGGAGAAGATGCCATGGCCAATTTGTTCATGCTGACACGCATCCCGCAGGATCCTGTCTGCTAGGGGACTATTTGCAAGCTGCCTCTATAGACAACAGCCCTAACTTCTCCCTGCTTTGTATCACAGCCGTGGTGCCCACCCATGTGAAGTGCCGCTCTGCTGATCTGGTGCAGTTGTAGTTCCACTCCCCAGGTGGAAACAGGGACACAAAGTGGAGAATCCCACCGGGCGTTTGGTTCACGAGTCGCAGCTTCTCCTGCCGTGTGTCAGACAAGAGGCAACCTGAGCAACCCGTCGGGGACCTCGGGCAGTTGGACGTTTCTGGGCCGATGTCCGCGGAAAGGCGAGGAGGAGAAGCCTCCCGCTGCGTTGTCTGGGCTGCCGCCGCCGTTTCCGCGGGCTGAGCTCCAGCCCTTGTTTTGCAGCGCGCCACGTGGAATTTTATCACCTTCAACAATGAAATCTGTCACCTTCAAGCTGCTTTATTGTAATCTGRGGACTTTCACCCTGTCCGCTGTAACCCTGCTCCGGGCTCCTACGCCGCAGCGCTGCGTTCCCCGCCACGCCATCRCTAGCATCTATTGATTAGGCTCCTTGCTGATACCGACGGTGTTAACTTTAGGGACTTGTTTTCTTGCTGGGATCAGATAGTTAATTAATCTTCCTCGTTCTCTTTGCCTTGCTTCTGTCTTGCGTTGTCTGAACGCTCTCGTTCTGATGGCTCCTCACCTTCCCCTCCCCACCCCTCCAGTTTGGCGAATCAAAGCCGATCAGACGTGCGGTACAGGCAGCATTCGGGAGTTTTCCTGATCTGATATTTTAAAGAATGCAATGTACAAATATGTGATTTAAACTGTGATACCTTCCTATTGCATCAGTTACACATGTTTGAATCAGATTAGCTGGCGTATCTGATCTTCGAGAAAACAATTTAATAATAAACTCAGGGAAGGGTATTTCTCCAGCAGACGCGGCTTGGCTGTTACAGCTCTTGAAGTGTGTTGCGTAAGGTTTTTTCCTGGTTAGTTTGGGAACACTGACGTGGCAGGATCAGAATACGTTTGCTTGCTGTTTTTCTATGGCTTTTATTGTAGATGCATTTTTCTTCTAGGAGTTAAGTCGTTTTCATTCGAAATGCAGTTATGTACATTTGCATACACATTTGTACGGGCTAATTAAAAACTTACCGTCAGAGTCGCTTTTCTGCTAACAAACAGTATACAGCAAAATGGTTGTTGCTTTTTTGAAATGTCTGCTTTGTTGCAGAAATTTGAGCTTTTTGCAAAATCATTTGGTCAAATCTTTGGGGTTTAGATTTTCAATGAATAATCAATATTTGCAACAAAAGATTTAAACAAAAAGGGGTTTTCATTGAAGTTTTCCATGGGAAAAAATCTATAGCATGTATTATTAAATATGAAGAGGTTTATGCCTTGAGTTGTATGTTGCCGCAGCTCATTATGGCCCCTCAGAAGCCTGAAACGGATTTTTTTCGCTGAACAARACGGCCTGTTCCCCCGCCACGTTCGCGGCAGGCTGCGTACTGGAAGGTGCCTGTGCCCAGCAGCGCGGGCCTGGAGGGCTGCTCCCATCGTTCTCAGTGACATGTGTTATTCCCTAAGCCATGGAAATGCTTATTTCAGAAATGGATGTGTAAAGGATGACAGCAATGTCAGAGCAACAACCAAGGGGCAGCACGTTTTCTCCATGGCATTTTTGTACACCTGCCTCCCYGAGATTTTTAACCCCTGAGATGGCAGCTTGGGGAGAGGAGAGTCCCCTGGTGATGAACGTTGTAGCTGGTGATGGACACAGCTCTTTCCATTAGTCTCTGTCTTGCCAATGGTCTTAACCCAAGCCTGTGAGACATTCCTGCTCTCTCAGAACTAAAATGCCTCTTTGCAGCTGGTTACACACTCGGACATTTTAGGAAATGATACTGGACTCTAGGGCTTGGAATAGGATGATTTCCAGCCCCACCAGCAAGGAGCTAGGAGAAAAAGCTCCTTACTCCGTTTCCCGTGAGCTGCTGGTTTGCCAGCAGTGGAACTTGCAGGCCAGTGCTCCAAAGCGTTGCTTAGGCAGCCAGGCAGGACGCGAATACAGAAATGCTTCAGTCATGTTTTCATTCCCCGTGGCCGAGCTCCAGTATCCAAAATGGGATTACCGGAACAGAAATGCAGTTGTGTTTTGCCTCTGCTGACCTTCAGCAGCTGCAGCTCCGGCCCTGGGTCCCCAGAGGGGATGCACCTCTGTGCTGATGTGTCGGTCCCCGATACTCCTGCCTTGAGCCGATCCCAAGCAGAGACTAACCCGCTAACCTACCCAGCTGTGGGGATTTTGTGACAAGCCAATGGAAACCTTTTCTCCAGCACATACGAAAATGATTTGCAAGGCAAAAATAAGCAGTAATGCAAACATCACACTCTGTTTTGTTTTATATTCCTTTGCTTCAGGAAAACAGGAGGGGGCAAAAAAGGACTGACACTTCACCCCCCCAAGGGCTTTTTCTAAGACGCCTGCTGGGAACACTCTCTGTATGCTTCTCTTTAGGTAGTAGCTCTTCTGATTTTTCTTGCTGCCTTGCAAGTCATACTGAGGAGCCTGGAGAAGGATTTGCTGATTGCTTATGAAATCCATTCTCCCTTGAGGATCTGTTCTTTCCATCTTGATAAACTTCTAATTCCTGCTTTCTAATAACACTGAGTAACTGTGTTTTCGGAACCTGCCTTTATGAGGGATTTGTGATTGATGTTCATYTGCGCTTGCAGGAGACCGGTAACCTCATTTCATTTTTGACAGAACGTCAGAACAAGGGCTCTGCATCCTTCTCCTCTCTTGGTCACATATAAATGAAAGAGAAAGTAGAGCAGATATAATCTGTCCAAATCTGTCATTTCGACTCACTCGTATTCCCTCACCATATTGCTAAACTTCCCACACTGTTTCTGTCCAATGTGGCATATGGGCACATGTTTAAAGGACACGCTCAGCTTATTTCTCATGCAGTTCTGTTACCTTGTTTTTATTCTTGGTTCTGTACACTAAAGGTCTGGGATATTTGGAAGTAGCTGCTGTAACTTTGCATGGGAGTAGATTGTTTGCATATGACCTCACGGAGTCAATGTAAATTTATAGCAGATAAGCAGACTTGGACCCAAACTGTCTTTTTTAACCTGTTATTGTCTCCTYCCAATTCCGTTCCCTCTGCCCTCTCTTTCTGACATGTTCCCAGCAACTTTGAGATGAACGTGGCTCCCATTTTACGCTTAAACCAACCTCATCTGTGATGCCAGAACCGTATCTACATGGCTGAAAGAGAGGGCTTGCACTTACACACATGTATAGAAGCACACATATGTGCAGGGACCACTGGGGAAGGGCTTGTCACTGTGAGAAATGGTGAGGAAAAATGTCTATAATGGTGAATTCACAAGAAATACATAAAATACTGTATAGATGTCCAGGTAATATCATTCACCAAACTATGGCACTGTTCCCATAGAGAAATGTCATTTCCCTTTTAAGATCAATTTTATTTCCATAGGAGAAAGGATGTTCAGAGCACCTTCACTGGAAGAGAGAAAGCAGAAGCGCCGTTGCACATGCCCCGCTGCTTGTGCCGCTAAGCAGATTCTGAACAGGTTTGGTTATTTCTTATTTTTTCCTCTCTCTTTGATTTTTTTTTTTTTTACTTTGAAATGTCTGCTTGAGTTCTCGATGAAGAACAGCTGAAAGATTGTGAAAGTGGCTTAAGAATTCAACAGGCCATAAGGTGTTTGGATTTAAAAGAGTGCCCGGGAGAGAGCTTTTTACGCTGCCTTGCCGCACAATCGCCCTTCTGTCGCCGGCTGGGCTTCCCGGCCTTTGTTCGCCGTGATGTCAGATTCCCATTAGCTTCCCAGTGGGCTGCGGAGCCTTCAAGGAAAGGCAAAGAAGGATGAATAAGGCTTCATTTCTTCTTTAAATCCCCCAAGGTCCTGCTTCAAAAAACCCGCCCAACCTTTGTGGGCCATCTTCCTTGTTTTACTTGGCTTTGCTTTTTCACGCTCCCCCCTCCTCGCCGCTTTGCAGGACGCCGTTAAGCACTCGAGGAGCGCTGCGYGGAAGCGGCTCGGCTTCCCCGGCTGGGCTGCGGCTCTCGCAGCGCCGGGGCCCCCGTGGCCTGGCCTGCTCGCTTGACTGAGCCCGGCGCCGTTTCCGAGCCGYGCGGATCCCTTTTTCCCCTCCTCTCGCAGGATTTGCAAAAACAAAGAGCCGCTGCTGGTGTGCTGGGCCAGCGCGGTTCTGGCAGCGAGGCGGCGCGAGCCGGGCGCCCCGTGGCTCGTCCCCGCTGCTCCGCGGYGAAGGTGGGCAGCTGGCGGCGGGAGGCTCCCGTCACGTCACGCTTGGGTTCCTGCTCGTTCCCTCCGCAGACGCGGAGGCAGGCGGGAGGGAGCRCAGGGACGTCCCTTGGCACGGGCTGCCTGTTAGGGGCTTTTTCCGCCTCTGATCTGCAGCAGATCAAGGAGCGAAGCCAAGTGCAGTAGCCGGGTAGTCGCAGCGCGGCTCACGCCTGGGGCAGGTGAGGGGGCCACGGGGCCTGTTCGGCATCCCGGCAGCCTTTTGTCATCAGCCCTGGATCCATGGGAGGTGTGACCAGGACTCACGCGCCACCTCACCTGTAGATCGCCCTTTGCCTCCCGCTTCTGCGTTGTCCCTTTGCCTGCTAGCAGAGTCTGCCTGCAGGACACGCGGGCACCACTTTGGGAGCGTTCCTAAAGCCATTTTTGTTAAGCAATTCCCGTTGTTGCTTTTTTTGCTGACCTAAGCGAGCTGTGTCTTTTCCAAACGTTTCTGACGTTTCTCACGGAGTAATCTGTTAATGTCACAGACACGGATTCTGCTGACTTCAGTTTGGCTTCTGTTTCCCATTGGACAGACTCTTGCCTTTATGGGGGAATGCCTCAAGCCAAAAAGYGAGGAAAAAACCCAGCCCCTGAGCTAACTGAAAACAGGCCCAAAGGGAAGCGCTTCCCAGCCGCATTGCCTCTCGCTGCCTGGCTTCTGTTCTGTGCTTGGGGACGTGCCAGACTTCAGTGCCTCCGTGCTTTTGATTCCTGTTTATCCCCAGCAACATGATTGCCTATAATTATATATAATCTCTCCCTTGTTTACTCTTCTTCCTCCAGGTCTGAACACAGCTCGATGGCAACTCTCTGCACAGTCTGCCAAGGCTCCAGCTCCAAACTGCTTCTCGGCATCTTCCACCTTCTTTTTCAGAAGTAACAAAGACATCTGATTTCCTCCCACCCCTTCCCTGCCGCCCCTGTGCTCTCCCCCTCCCCCTCGCTGGCACCCGGGTTATTTATACAGAATATGGAAACAATTTGCCGCCAAAGCAAACAATATAACCCGGAGTGAAGCAAGGGAGACAAGTTTATTGTGCAGGCTTACAGGCCCAGGAGTGAAACACTGCGTTTTTGGAGCGAGAGGGAGTGGACTGTTTTCCCTTCTTTCTGCTCTTCTCTTTCAACATCTTGCTGAACCGCTTTCCATCTTGCTTTCCATCTCTGGTCCAAACCAGAGCAACCAGATCTGACTGCGTGTTTTGGAGGAAGTTCAGGTTGGATCCCTCCCTGCATCAGGGCTTGATGAGGCAGTATCTCTGTACTTAATCCTCTTGGAGGTTTTGCCCTCGGAACATTTCTGCTCCTGGATTAGCATTAATGAAGAGCATGTGTGCTGCAAGGACCTGATCCAGGCCCTGGGAGCTGCAGCATTGCTAAAGGCACTGTTTCCCGCCTGAGTGTTGAACACAACTGTTCAGAAGAACTGTTAGGCTGAAAGAGAAGATTCCCCAGGAGTGAACGAGACAGGAGCTTTGTGCAAAGTGTGATTTCACTCTTTCTCCCTCCACACACTCAGGATTAGGCTTTCGGAACAGCCCAGTGCCTTGCTAGCACTTGTGAGAGTGTCTTTGAAAAGCAAGCTGTTTGCTTCAGTGCCCACCTGAGACATGGAAATTTGGAATGAAGCACTTGCAGTTCTCAGAGAGGCAGGTGCCCTTTTCCACTGGAATAAGCCATCAGGAGCTGAGCCAATGTTTGACTCAGGACCTTTGAGCAGGTCCGAGGTCTTCAGATCTTCCTCTGCACTGGGCCCAATTGCCACAAAGTCCTCAAATAGTAGTCCAAGCCCACTCATCTTTCGAAGAGGGGATATTGGTGTTGCAGAGAGAAGGAAGTGTTCTCCACAGGTTGCAGATCACAGCAGAGTGGCTGCCCTGGCAAACTCCCCTTCCGGGGAACTCGCAGCCTCCTTTCTCAGTAGCCTCAAGACTTGGGACATGATCTGTGCAAGCTGCACTGAGCTGGTAGGACAAAGCCAGGAAGCTGCCAACTGGGACAGCATGTTCCTCTTTAAACCGGGCAGATTTCTGGTCCTGAACCGGTGCAGGAGATAAACAGTGATCCAGTAGCACAGGAGGGAGCCAGGTGACAGAGGGACAGTTGGAACCTGTGCTGGGCTCCTCCTTGCTCACATCTCACATCCTCCCCACCTTCCGCTACTTACTGCTCCTTCGCAGTCTTCGCCCCTACGCAGAGTGTGAACTTTCAATGTACGTATGGTCTGTAAAATGCCCCATCTGCCTTGCCTCACAGAATGGCAAACGTCTCTGTGGGCAGGCTGACCCTTTCAAAGCTAACGGCACGATGGAGAGACTGTTACAAATGCCGTTGCTGCTCCCTTCCTTTAGCCAATTCTCGGTCCAAATTAGCAACTTGTGGTGTGGAACCCAGCACAGGGTGGGAGCAAAGATACTTTGGTCACTTCTGTTTTCTGATGTGATGTGGTCAGGGGCAGTTTAGTTCCTCTCTTTGGGCTGGTCTAACTTTCACTAACTCTCAGAGGGGCAGAGCAGAAGTGGTTTCTGGTTTCTGTTCCAAGCTGTGCACCAGCGCTGGAAGCTGTGTGGACAGGAAGCACGCAGCTGGGAGCAAAGAGTGACTGCCCCAGCCATCCATCCTCTGCTGATCCCTGTCAGGTGCCAGCTGAGCCATGCACGGAAGCTGTGGCAGAAAGGGAGCGTGGGTCTCGTACGCATTCACTCTATCTACATAAGTGTCTGTGAGCACAGCGTGCTCCTCAACCTGCCTGTCTCCCGTCCATGCAGCTGCCTCGCACAGAGCCTGTGGATGTCTGCAACAGCCTGCCCAGACATGTCACACGGTGTGMACGAGGCTGCTGAGGGTGTTCAAGTGCGTAAGACTCTGGAGAGCCTCCTCTGGTCCCTCCTGCAGCCATGCTTGCAGGCTCAGGCTGTAAGGACAGCAGTCCTGGTCTTGAGGGCAGTGTCTGGGCACCCCACCAAAGACGGTATGGACAGACAGAGGTTTCCGATCCCTTTTTGACTCCTGAGGCCCTCTTCACCCTGGGAAACATGAGGCCCTGAGTTAAACAGCATGGAGAATTATGAACTAGACGGCTCACAAGAGCAGTACGGGTTTGGGCAAGGTAGACTCTTGTAGCTCTGCTTCTAGAGACTTTAAAATCCAGAGACCAGAGGTAGTAGTGTAATTTCAGGGAAACAATCTTTGGAGCTCTTGTGTTTCTTCCCTTCTAGTTTGATTGATTCTAAATGTTCAAATGCTCATAAAAACATGAGGAAAACACTCCTTGGAATGATTGTGCTGCTGAAACTATCATTGGCTTTTTGGATTTTCCTCTGTCATCTTGTTCTTTTTTTTAAATTATTTTTAGGACTATTTAGACGAGAATAGATTTGTATTCTCTTTGTGCTGCTCAGTTACCACCTGAAATCCTCATCTGCTCTTTGCAGTTCCCAACACAACTGCGAGCAATATCCTGAACAGAGCGTTTTAACTTCAGGTGAAGGAAAGCAGCAGAAGCAGATGGGCTTGTAAATAGCAAAGATCTGGCTCTCGCACAGAGGTCCTCGCAGAGCAGAAATGAGCAGAATGCTTAGCAAACTCGAAGCCACTTTAATTTTTTTTCTGGGAAATGTCAGTAGCTGAAATGTGGTAATCTGGGGAGGAGAGGACAACGTAGGAACAGCAACTATCATATTTTGGCACAGTCAGCTATTGCCAGCAGAAGCTGTTCATGTTAGAACTTGTAGCAAATTAGAGAGTATGGAAAGGGGGGGGATGTTCTCCAGAATCAAGGAATTTTTAGGTGTTGGAAACAAGATTTCCACCAGCCCTTCTACACTGGCATTTTTGTCTTGGTTTCCCGGGGAAGTAGCCTGCTGTTTTTCTGTCATCCTCCCGCCCCAAATTACTTCCACAACTGTCAGTCGATCTCCACCAAAATTGCGAGTAACTTCATTGATATGAAGTTCCTACCAGCTACCTGAAGATGTGCAGCTGGGTGGAGGAGAAGGAAACCCAGCTCAGTGCCCYGCTGGTGGACACAGCCGTTGTGGCCACCTCGCAACCATCTGGAGAAGCAGCAGCAGCCAGCGGGCCAAGCAGCACACGCATTGCTCCCACCTAGCACATGCTGCCGCTTGTCCAGCCAAGCGCATGGAGGCCGTGCAAGTGAGCTGGAGCACTGCGGGGAAGGGCAGGGGGCAAGAGAGGGACCATGGTACGTGGGACCTAATTCCCTAATGAGCCGTAAACGTCTCCCTGCAGCAATTCCTTCAATGGAGAGACAGTGAAGGAGAAGGGTGCAGCAGCCTCATGCATGAGGGCTGGGCAGCCGGTCCGTCTGTCCTGCTGGGACTGCTCCCGCAGGTGCACCCAGGGCACAGTTGCAAGAAAAACGGGGAGAAAAGCCTAGTGCTGACATAACCTGTCAGGGCCTTCAAGCCAGGCGTTGACAAACCTCCAAGTACTGCCCCCGAGAAGCAGCAGATGAACTGTTTCCTGAAGGGATRCAGATGCCTGGCTGTATAAACTCTGGTTTTCCTTTGATTTCCCGTGTAACAGAGCCTAAGAGCGAAGCAAGCAGGCAGGCCTCTTCCCCAGCTGGACGCCTGGGGACTCCTTCTCTCCTTGCTTTGCCTCCTGCTTGGACAGGTGCCCTTTCCCTGCCATTTGCGGCCACTCTTTGCTTACCCGTCAAGCCTGTGGGATTTGGTTGCTTAGCTTTAGAGACAGGAAATGAAGGAAGAGGGGCAGGAAAAGAAAAAACACAATCAGGAGGCTCGCTTCCGTAATTTATTGGACCCAGAGTGATTTCTCTAAGCCACATGGTGTCAGGTGTAAAAGAAATGAAAGATGATAAGCAAAAGTGAACGAATGGAGCAGCCCAAACCTTCCACAGCACAGTGGCTCTCCAGAAACGGGAGAGAGGCTTCAACAGCAATTTAATGCGTACCTGATGGCAAAGAGCAGCCCCTCCGCCTGGTTCCTGACCAGAGCAGGTCCTGATACACGTGATACGTTTTCGTTTCCCCAGGAAGGGAGATGAACACTGGAACTGTACTGCAGGTCCTGTGGAGTGCAGCAGTGGTGGAAAAGTGAGACCGAGGGGAGACGGTTCCAGGTTAGAGTTGCAGAGGGGTTGAGGAGGTGATATTTCTATTTTTTCTTGAGTGGGGAGGGTAGGGAGAAGTGAATCGCTGAGTCCTAATGGAAAATGATTAGCACCTGGACCGGATTCCCAAAGGGACATTTAGAGATAATGAAATGCCCAAAGGAGCTGGAACACACCAGCCACCAGAGTTCATCCAGTCCAGGATAAAACCTCTGACACAGGCAGAGCTTTAATAATGCAGTCATGGTTGGGGGCTCAAAATACAAGAAAAAAATACCTGCGGAGGATGAAATAACACTTTCTCCATTTCCTAGAAAGGAGGGAAAAAATGCCAAAAAGTTACTCATTTTTTCTGGAGAATGTCTCCGCTAGACAAAAATCACTGCAGGCTAAGACAGCCCCCCTAACCTGAGGCTTGCAGACCGAATGGGCTTACTTCTTCCTGGCGATAGCTTGTTCCGGCATTTCTAGGGAGACCTGTAATTCCAAGCCACAACCTCAGAGGTTAATTGAACTCTAAAATAAGTTTAGCTGGTAGGTGGGCTAGAGGGGGGGTTAATTACGTGTTTAGATCTGCGTTGCTTTAAGCGCTGATTGTGCCTGGGAAAGGAAGCTGTAGTATTGGGAACTACACCTTCAAGCAGCAGAGGTTCGGAGACCGAAAATCTGGGGGGAGAGGACTGGCAAAAGCCCGTATTCTGCTGTGCGGAGGCGGCTGGAAATGAGTTCTGAATAGAACGAATCTCTTCTGTTTGTTTTGGGCCCCAAATAACCGGACGCTATGCGAGGCCCGCTTTCCGAGGGTGGGTGCTCAGCAGCTTTCTGACAGGCAGGCTGTCGGAAAGAAGCTATCCAAAACGCAGACTCTCCATGGTCGGAAAAATTTTGGCCTTGTTTCTCTTCTGCTTTGTATGTCAGATTCTCCCTGCAGCTTTCTGGAGTAGAGTTGCTCTTCCACTTGTTCTCCCTTCCCTCCTGCTGAGTCAATTCCTTTATTTTTTACCTTTTTTTGTGCTCTAGTCACTCCCCGACTCTGGGAAACCTTGCTCAGAGCTCTCTGTGTCTCCTGAGCTTACCGCCAATCTCCCCCCAAAGCTTTTTATTCTTCATTCTGTAGAAGAATAAAAGGCCGAACGTGTGCCTTGACACCCGGGCAGGAGGCGCTGCCCCGCCGTTCTTTAAAACCCGCGCATGAATTTGCAGTCGCCGAGCCGCGCTCGAGTGGGAAGCCTAGAGACTAAACTGGTTTTAGCGCAGGGAAGGAAAGCAATGCTGTGGCCTGGTGTCAGGCCCCGAGTTCTGGTTTTGGTTTGGACACCGACTCCCTCGCTGAGCGGGGGTAGATGGTTTCCCGGCTCTGTGCACCTCTTCCCACTCCCCACCGCTAACTGTGGGTCTGTTTAGGCTACGAGCTCTTCGGGACTCAGCCTGCCTCTCGCTGCGTGCATGGACGCYGCCGGAGCACAGTGGAGCCTTGTCTTGGTTGGGGCCTTGGGTGTTGCAGTACTACGGACGAGAAGAAAAGGTGTGTGCAGACGGCGAGGCAGCTTCGCAGACGTGCTGCCCTGCGAGCGTGTTCGAAGCCCTGTGTGCTGGGAGCTGTCTCTGTTCCCYGTGCTCGGCTTCTCTCGGCCGCCCAACAGCGCATTAACCAGTTCCAGTTACGCTGGGGAGGTGAACTGGCACGGTCCCCGTTCCACCAGCAGCCGGGCTGAAATCCCTAAACTCCTTTTCGCAAACTCGAGCAGCGCCTGATAGGAGCCTCCATCCTGCGCAGCGCGGGCTGGAGCCGAGCCACCTCCCCGCAGGTGAAAAGCTCCTCGYGCCAGCCCCGAAGCTCGGAGCCGTCTCATCCCGCTCGCCGCCGTGCAAGCTGGAGCCTCRTCCGATTTGCCCGCAGAGAAACGAGCCGAGCAGCCTCCCCTTTGCTGCCCTGTCCGAGGAGGTGCCGACCTGCCCCCTCGGCTTTTCCGCCCTCTTCCTCCTTTTGCGTAGCCCCTTCCTCTGATGGCGGGTTCGTTCCCTGGGTCCATCCCATCTTTTGCATCCCTCCCCGGTGTGATACAGCATCACGCTGGTCCTGCTTCACACCGAGAGAAGGGGTATTAGATGGATTCCCCATAGAGTATAAATTGAATGGAGAGAAGTGGCTGGTTTCCCAGCAATAATTTATCTGATTAAAAAAATACTCCCCAAACTCCCCCTCCTCCTCCAGTCCTACACCCCCTCCAAAAAGAACATTGGCACTGAGGCTAGTGTTTGAACTGTATTATTCAAATTGCTGGAAGGGGGATTTAGATGAGAAAATAACTGTCAAAAGATAGCTCTCTGGGGAAAAAAAGCGCGAGCACTGAAATTTGGAACATGGGTTGTTATATGAAGGAGTCAGAGAGAGAAAATAATTCTGAGTCAAGTACTTCAGTGATTTCCAGCTTAGCCCTCATCTAACAAATGTTTTATGTACACACGCATGCACGCACACACACATGCACCCATACACACGTTGCACAGAAAAAMCCATTAGCAGTAGCTCCAAAGCAAAGCAAGCTATTCCTGCTGTTTCATTCCTCCTTTCTTTTTTGCCTTAGCTCAGGGTTCATTCCAAATAAAATAAGAAACCCACTTCATGCAATGCTTATCTCCTTGCTTGTTACCTGTACAGCTTTTATTCCTTTCRAATCAGTGTTATCCAAGACCAGTAATTTTCTCCTCCTGCGAAAGGCAGCATTCCTTTGCTCACATAGGCTGTTGTAACTGGGGACCAGAAGAGTCACCCTGACACCCCTCTTCATCGCAGAAATGCAGCGTAGCTGACCTGARCTGTGCATTTCTGGCCCATCTGCATTTCGCTCTTGCCTTTTCCTTTGCGGGAGAGAGACAGGTATTTTACATTTYGTGCTGCTTCCACAGTATGCAGTGATTTATAACAGGAGCTACCTTATTAATGTCAAGGGCAGAATTGCTACCGACATTCAAGCTGCAAGAGCGTATGAAAATCATTTAGTTAGCTATGGCACGATCCCAGCACTGAGGGCTGTTAGCTGATGTACGTTCCCCTCTGCATTTGCAGCCTCGTCCAGTTCTGTGCGATGGTTCCTGGGCCGCTGGGTGAAATGCAAACAGGCCTGTTCGGAGCTGGAGCTTTTCAGCCTCAGAACAACCTTAAGCTCGTCGCCAGAGCTCAGGTTTCCTTGATTTTTGACAGGAGGACTGTGCAGATGAAACGTCTCTCTGCTCCTTCTGGAGGATTTACACTGCCACAAGTCTTCATTTTTTCCAGATGTTTTACCTAATAAATCAAGGAGTCTCATCAGAGGGTTCGAATCCAAAAGCTGTTACCATGACTTCAAAGGCGCAGCCTGCAATGGAAAGAAGCAGCGCAGACATTTTATGCCAATCTGTAGTCCCTGATCGTGAAAATACACTTCTGTTCCAGGATCTGTTCTATGGATACCAAACCTCTGCCGTGATTAAATAAAATGGTGCTGTGCTCCTGCAGCCAGCCTTTGCTTAAAAAAATTCAGATTAAGCACTGCCAGGYGGTATGGTCGGCAGAAATGGTCCTCAGTAACGCAGGGTGGGCCTGGTCCTGAGGGGTGCTGAGCTCTGCCAACCCCCATCCAAAATCGGGGCAAATAACTCAGGTTTGAACTATCTCTGTCCTTCCAGATCAATGCTTGCTGCTTATTTTCTCTCAATGCCAGTTTAAGCTATTCTCACTTGAAGGATACAGACCTCAGTWCATAGTCTTAAAATATTTGAGAGAGAAAGGGATAAGAAGAGTCGCAYTGTTGCAAAATACAATTGCAGTTATTCATGTTGGTTTGTTCCTTGATTAAGAATGTAACTTTTTTTTTAGTTAACTCTTTCTGTTTTACGATGTCTATATGGTGTCATTTCCCTCCCTGTTACATTTCTAAAGAGGAGTGCAGGGTGCCAGAGCGTTCTCAGGAACAGTGATGGATGTGTTTCCAATAACTCGATGGCACACCGGACCGCAGGAGAATGTGATGGAGAACAGCAGCTGAGGAAGGAAAGGCCGTTGCAGCGGGTAGGTGAGCTGAAGACCTCAGAGCCAGGGCTTTGATTCCCTGCTTTCTCGCAGCGCTGCCCGGCAGCGGGTCTCAGTCCCTGCCYGGCAGCGATGCCCAAGCCGGGCTGTGTCCTGCAGCGGTGCTTTTTGGTGGCCGTGCCAAGATAAGCTGCTCCTGTTTCCCTCTCCCATCCTGTACAGATAGTTGGGGAGCCACATGCTGAAGCAGAAGAGTTTCCCMGCCGGATGCATCTCACAGATCCCCAGACAGCTGTACGAGGAGGAGTGCGGTGCGGTGCCGGGGGGGGGGGAAGGCAGCCAGCGGCAGGAGGGAGAAGCTGGTGTGGCTGGGGGAGCCTCTGCAGCCAGCGCGGCCGCGAAGAGAGGAGCCCAGGGAACCGCGGCCCCAGGGACGGCAGCTACCGCAGCGCGGAGTTTCAAGAGGGGTTTGGACTGCTCGTTTGCGGGGCTGCCCCGCGCTGCCTTCCCGCGCGGCAGTGAAGGGGGGCAGCCGTGACGGCCCGCGGAGGGCGCCTACAGCAGGGGAGGCGAGCAGAGCCCTTCGGGTTGTGGTCGCTGGGGGTTCGGGCGCGTGAAGACGCTGTCGCAGGGCGGCCGTCGAGGGAGGCTGAGCTCGCTCTGTCCCGCGTCGGCCGCAGGTTGGAAGCGTGCTGCGGGCTGCTTAGCGCAAAGCACGTGTGCGGTAAACGGCTTGTGGATCACGTCGCCGAGTGAGGGGGGCACCCGAGCACTTGGGGCGCTGCAAAAATACTGCGCAGCCCCCAGTGAACACTGTAGCTGCATAAAACTGATYTGGGATGTGAATTTACTCCAGTTAGACCATATTCTGGGTGCTCTGGCAGCAATAAGCAAGAGGGGTGTTTGGTCCTGCCGTGTGCTTAACCAAACCTTAAAAAATTCCCGATGGTTTCCAACACCGTTTCATACAGGACGTTCCCAGGAAGGGCAAGTCCCGCTGCATTCTGGGGCAGGGCTGTCAGGGTGCGGGAAGAGCCAGGTACGTATCTYTTCTGTTGTAGTGATATGTTCAGACTAAAAAATAATCTGATCTAAATATTAGCAATAAAAAAGCAGTTAGCATGATACAGTTTGTTCCTGCCACAGCCTTCGGAAGAATTGCTGCTTATCTTCCCTCCACCAAGACGCTGAAGCCCAGCAYGACAAACTGTTATGACTGCCTTGGATTGGTGACATCGAGAACGATACGTGCTGGATCACCAGAACAGAGTGGGAGCAGCACAGCTTGGCTTCGGGAGCCTAAAAATAGGTACTATCATTTCGGAGCTGAAGCCTCCCTCCTTTTTCCCCACCCAGCCCTGCCTGTTTGGCACATGCAGCACATAATCGCAGTGTTCACATTGTACCAAAGGAAAAACCACATTTCTAAAGCAAGCAGTGTGTTAAGTAGTGGACATGCACTGGATGTAGGATACGTTACGACATGGCTCCCAAATTAGTGAGTATCAGTGACAACAGTTTGCAGATTTTCTACGGGCAATGGGTATGGAAAGGAGTACGAATCATGTGCTGCACTGCCATGTAGAAAGGCATCAAAGATGTTCAGAGATGCCCCATAAAATAAGGACCTTAAATTCCTTTCACTGGACGGCTGCTCAGATACTTGTGAGTTGAATGAGTGATGGATGTAGCACATTTGATTTCCTTCTGGATCCTTTCTCTTTTATTCTGCAGCTTGGTGAATCTCAGTGACGCTTGTACCTTTTTTTTTTTTTTTTTAACTCTACTCACTGAAGAAAGTATTTGTCAGCTTTTGCCAAACCCCAATAAGCTACATTTCATTTAAAAAAGGGATTACTCAGAAAGGGTGAAATTTGATTCACAAAGATAAAACTCTTTGAAGATGTYTGTTCCTTTGGTAGTGACTGATTTAAATGGGTACCATTTTAGTATGCCTATTAGCCTGTTCTCAAGGCCACACAAAGGAGGAGGAATTGTATGAGGCCATATAAATCAGGGTTTGTTATAGTGATGTCAAACACAACTGCACCATGGGGTGTTAATCGCAAGGAGGCAAGAAGCCAAAAGCAAGTCAGAACCAACTAACAAAAGCTACAAAGCTAATCTGTCTGATTCTTGATGCTTCCCAAAAGTGCACTGCCTGCACACTCAAGCTCTCCTTCTGGGAGAAGCTTGGGGTGTTCGACTGATCCATATCACGTTTTTAAAGTGCTCCAGTAATTGGACGAGTAGTCTTGTTGGAACATCTTTAGTTCTCAATTTCTCCCATCAGGAAAAATCTAAAAATGAAGCTCCATGAGCACATCACCAGTCCAAGTCTCCTCCTACTTACTAATGCCAAGATCACCCCACCGAATTCATGGTCATCCAAAATAGCCATGAGGACAGACAGGCCACTGGAAACACAGTAAGGGAGCTGTTGGATTAAGCTTCCACTGAACTGTTGATCACTGTGTAGAGGGAGAAAACTCCCAATCTTTGTGCATGCAAATAAGAGTTTCCTCCTTTTCCAGCAGCACTTCGTGGGCGGAGTGGAGGGCAGCCAAGAAAATTTAACCAGAGTGAGAAATAGAAAAAACCTTTTAGTGCACACTTGAAATGAAAGCTCTCAAGCAGTGTTTTCGGTATGCTCGACAACAGAAATACTGCAYGCCTCAGAACCTCTCCCTAGGGATGTTCACCCTCAAGACAGCTGTCGCAGTGGGCACAGTGTTGCATCTCTTACTCAAGTTCTCGTAGAACGGGATTTCTGTCCCCTCTGACATATTCTCCAAAGGAGTGGTCCTGGCAACACCTCCTAAGACTTCATGTGCTGATCATCAATGCGTAGGTTCACTACGAGTTAAACCCTGAGAGTCTGACTCCACTGAGTTCCTGTTGAAGCCTATGGGAAGTATCGGAATAATAAGTGAATGGGGRTCTTAGTATGCAGCCTTAGGAGAAGGTGCTAATGAATACACTTTCCCCCTTTCCTCARTCACATAGTATAGCCTTGAGCACTGCAGGTGCTCAGAAGTTTCCCTTCACTCTCTCCTTCACCTGCTCTTGCCTTTACGACTCAAGGCTGCACATGGACTGTGTGTCTGGACCGCAAGTTAGGAGCTGTGTGGGCACCATGGTATGCAGAATAGAAGGGGACACTGCTTTCTCTCCTAGAATGACTGCGTGGTCTCTGCAACTTTCCAAATACCTGGTACTCCAAAAGAGAAACTGAGTTCAAGCTTCCTAAAAAGTAGTGTGCTTTCTACCAGAACGAAGCTTTTAGTACTTCAAAACTGCGCATGAGGCTTCCTTCTTACAGAAGGAATTCAAGACAGTGGAAAGTTTGAGGGATTTAACATAGCTTGTGGGTCAGGATCTTGGATGATTGCATGAGTCCATTGGACAAACTGCACACACATGCATGCACATGTGCCTTGTGGTTTCTGTATTAGTTTTTGTTATTTCTCAATATTCCCTTTAATATTTAATGTATTTATCTTGGTTGCTGGTAATTGCAGCAGTGAGAGTGCTGACTCTGATGTCCCTCTGAGATGTGAAATCGGCTTGGGACAATCCAGCATTTTTGTGTGGGCCTGCAAAAAATTTTCAGCCCACTACCCTCCAACCCCAAGAACATTCCTGGTTGCTCTGATAACATCCCAAAGCACAGCACTGACATAAAGACTTTCAGGGTGGATGAGTGACATGAGACTCCCAAACACAGTTTTCCAGGAGTTGTGGGTCACTAGAAGCTATTTGAGTTCTGCCTTTCCCAAGTAAGAAAGACTTTAGCTACCTCAATCCTGTACCTACAATGTCTACCCATTTTTTTTTGGGGGGGGGGAATTTGGCAAGACTAACAAGCAGAGAATGAGAGTCCAGAGCAGAATAGAACAGCAGAACTGTGGTGCCCTGACACAGCTTTTCGGAAGATAATAACTAAAATAGCGAAGGAGAAGCCCTGTTAGTGAGAGCTGGGTGAACTCCAGGAAGGGAACAACAGAGGGTGCTGCAGGTCTCGGCTGAGCGGGACTGACAGCCGTGTTAGGGGTGGCACAGGAGCAGCAGCTTGCAGTTCAGGGGCAGGGAGGCGGTTTTGATCCTTGGTGGTGCCAGGTTGTGCTGCGATGGTGACTGAAGCGACTGTGGGGGGCTGTGGGTCAGGAACGACAGAGGCRCATCTGGGTAGTGCTAGATGCTAGCCAGTGATATTCGTGTCTCCCTTTAAAATCAAGTCAAGCGCAGTCCTAATTTCTCCTCCTAAGTAAAATGGTGGTGTTTAGGGAGGCATGGGTCTCCAACAGCTAGCTCGTCTGTGGGAACTGGGGCTGCTATAGGGCAGAGGAAGGGATGCGCTCGGAGAGAAACTGTGCACACAGGTGCTCTCCAGCTTGGTGCGCAAAGCTGCATTTTGCCTTTGTGAACGTTTGCCAATTATAACATATCATGTGCGTCAATAGTGCCTCTAACTTGCCTTAATACCTTTTTATGAGAATAAAATTTGTTCTTATATGGTGCTTTTCATGCTTGAGGCAGTTCAAAGCGCTTCGCTAAGCACAGTAATGAGTTAGATCTTGGGAGCGCAGTGATTGTGTAGGCAAATACAGGGACTATTATGTGCTCTGCAGTAATTCACAGAGCTGCCTATGCTAGAAACTATTTTATTTATTGAAGGGAGGAATGTTGGCTGGATCTCATGGTTGTCCTCTGGAAGATTTTAATGATCTTTAGCTTCCATATAGAAAGCCATCTCAGAGCAATTGGAGCCAAGAGACCTCACYTGAGGCATGACATGTCTAACTATGCAGCACTGAGGCTGCAGAGCTCCGCTGCAGCGTCAGCTGGGGCGAGCGGCCCAAGATTAGTTGCAGCCCTTGAGCATGAGATTTGCCTTTCTCAAGCTCATTACATCTCTCTGAGTCCTATCAGTGCATTCTGGCCAACTCTGTTATTTGATGTCCTCTTTTTCCTTAATTTTAGTTATAAAATAAAAGCTTTTTTTTGTAGGACCTTCTACCCATAGGTCTTGGAGAGGGATTGCTGAGCTTAACAACGGCACTGTGAAGCCCTGTGAAAGTATTGTTATTCTGAACAAGAATAAAGCGGGATTTAAAGGCCAGATCCAAACAGACATCTGAAGTGCAATTTGCACAGAATTTAGGCACCTCAGTCCAAAGTCATGATCCTGAAAAACCTGCTCTCAGCTTTGCCCACCTGCTGCTGGAGCTTCCTCTACACAGTAAGTGCTTCGTTTTCAATGTTTAACTTCTTCCTGTGCAGTCTCAGAGGCATTTGGGGGTTTGGGTGTGATGACCGAAGCAGTTACTGCTTCAGCTCTCCACTGATGGCCCCTTGCCAGCCAGACCTTCGCTGCTGACCTGCTGGCCAAACTTCACCTGGGATTGCTCCCACGAAGAGGTCTGCCACAGCATGGGTGGGAGGACACCTGTGTCCCAGAGACACTACTCATGTCTGCAAAAGACCAGGTGCTGTCCAATCCTCAAAGTGACTTCATGTCTTTTTGCCTCTTCTAGAAAAGGGTAAACGAACCCTAGTAGATTGCTGTAACCTTTTGTGGTTATGCACAGGTGGTTGTGGAGCCCTTCCCACTACTACATGGCCTTGGTGCTGGAAAATGTTCATATCTACTTCTGCACTACAGTGGCATTTCTCCAAAGGGAGCCAGCTTTTTCCTACTGCTGTGTGATTACAGAAGCCTAATTAAGCAAGCAAGTGGTGGATGAACAGGAAGATGCCTCCCTCTAGGTGTTGTCTCAGCATGCACCTCTTCAGAGACTCCTTACTTACACAGTGAGTCGGCCTATGCAGCTTCACTCTCTTGGGCTGTTTAGYGTATTCTCCTGCCAAAGTATTTGCCTACATGGCAAATGCTCTACCCTTTGGTGTCCCCTTTGCAGTGGTACCTAGCAAAACAGTGAAATAAAGAAGTTTCTTTGGTATTGTAAGTAGATATATTTTGCTGGTGTTTTGCTCCAGGAGGCATCCTATGTTCAAATATAGCCTTGAAACTCCTTCTTAAGCTCATATGAGAGGCCTATGCTGTGCCTCCTGGGAACAAAGGGAATTTGCATCACTTTTCAACATTTCCCGCCTGCCCGGTGATTTGTGTGTTAACTGTGAATAACCGTCATTACCTCTCTGGAGTTCAGGGCATCAGAGGGTTTCAAACTGCTCTGCAAACAGGGCAACCCCACTGACATGAATAGGGCTGGTCAATTGGGAATGTTAACAGAGTCTGACTTACTACCAAATTAACTTCCTAGCAGTCCTAGAGGCAAGGATAGAAAGGTGTCACTTCAGCCGCTGCTAGCACAGGACAGGATAGAGTAGCTGGAATTGTCCAGAGCAAAACTACCCACAGTCTAAGACTATAAGTAAAAATAATACAATCTCTAATTGAAACCAGACAAGACATTCAAGTAGACAGCCTACAAATACCTCACGAAAAGCAGAAAGAAAATGCTTTTTGTATAAGCATTAATCTTTATGCGTCACTAGGGCACAAGTCCTAGTACAAGTGCAAGGAGAGAATTCAGCTCAGTCGGCGCTGGTCTGTAAAGATCTGTGTCCGGTTTTGCACTTAATTCTGTTTAACCAGGGCCATCGATTAGCTCCTTCCGTTTTTCTGCCTGTGTATGTTTGGTCCAGTGAATGCTCCTGCACATAAAGATCTGTCATTGATTGCTTGGGCAGCTAAATTGGGCAGCCAGTTTGCTACTCAAAGGTATCTTATCTGTGCATCCCTTTCTGTTGGTGCAGGAATACTGGGGATGACTTCAGCCTCATTGTAATCTCCTTGTACACATTGCTATTCTAATTTTATGCCTAGGTATGGCATTTCCATTACAAAGGAGTTTTGTTGGTTGAGCTCTGCTGGTCCAAGTCTTTCAAAAGCCTCTGGTCATGTGCTTCTACTCTTTTCCCCCAGAACAAAACATCATCTACGCAGATCCTAGGCTATCAAAGCCCATGAAACAGTTCAAGTGCCAAACACAACCCAAATGGCAGCCTGAGGAAATTATGTCTCCCATAGGGGCTGTTGAATATGCACAAACGTATGCTCTGTTTTCCTAACGTGCCTGTCAGAACCCTGCTGATGCCTCCAGCAGAGGAAAATATTTGGCATAGTCCATTTCCCCCCAAACTTTTACTCCTTGCAGGAAATGGAAAAACGTTCTTTTCCTACGTGTTTATTTTTGTCTGACTGTAATCAAAGGATTTCATTTTCCCCCCCTTTCTCTGGTGACCCATGAGTGTCCACTTGCTGTCAAGTCTGCATTTCCTCTATCTTTCACAGGGCTGTGAGCCTGTCCAGCGCCTCCTCTAGCCTCTGCTATACTCCATGTAAGAATTCGATTTAAGAGGTGAGCTTTACGATGGGTGGGCTCTGTTCAGGTTTACTCAGCACCCTATGCAGGCTTCCCTATTTTTTGGAAGTCCTCGCTCTCTCTTAGTTGTTCAGGTCCCATAAAGACAGTCCCTTGTTCTTCTAATGAGAACAAGGCTTCGATATGCTTTCAACACAGCTATATATGCAGCTAATATTTCAGACTGTTTTGCTGTCTCTTGTTTCCCCATACATTTAACAACACATTCCTTTGGTGAAATCGAAGATGCCCCCACTCAGTGCTGACTTAGGGCAGTTTCACTCACTTCTGCCCATTTTGAGAGTCTGCTTTTAGCTTTTCTGTTGGGGCTAATTATCACTGTTCCTCACGCTATATCAATAACTGCACAACTTGAAATGAATGACTACCCCTTTATCTTTCAGGCTGCGGTTTGCTCATCTTCTGCTACAGTGTCGCCCCACTTGTCCCGGGCCCGTGAAATATTCCGAATGGGGATTTGTCCACACTGACCGCTGTGTCGGCACACACTAGAGTTCCTCTGTCTTCTCCCAAAGACGGGGACTGATTTCTGATGTTCGCCCTCTGGGTTCGGGTCCACAGGCTGTTTGCTAGCATGACTGCTCTTGAGCTCACAGAACCCTCCCTGGCCCCCTTCTGTTGTAGTGTTTTGGATTACTGGATCTGCCTTCTCTCAGTCAGCTTTAGTCTGGACGTGGTGACTTTCCAGTGCTGTTAGCAGATTCACGGACCTCAGCCCACAGCGTGAAAGGTGGTCTCCAAGTCAGCTGCTGTGCTGCAATAGATCCGGTACTGGACTCGTTCATGCCCACATTGACTGTGAGTCAAAAATCTACTTTTCAGTGGTTTGTCTCAAAACCTAGTTATGATCTGATTTCTTATCTGAGTTCAGTTAGCCTTTCAACACTGCAAATCAGCTACTGAGGTTAGAGAATCACGGAGCTTTCTAAGCTTACTCCTTCTTTACATGCATAATATCTGTCATTTTTATGTGAAGTGCAAGATTTCTTACATTTGTCACTTTTTACATAGTACATATTGTTCACCTGAGTCAACTGAAAGTTAGCAAAACCTTTCATGTGTCAAAACTGGCTGTAGCCAGGAACAAGACTAACTTTTGCATCTGTCTGGGTTGGAAACTGCTCAGAACAAGACCTTTGCCTCACTCGGTGTGCGAGTTCTCGCGGCTCACTTCCTGCAACAGGAGCCTGTGCCCAGCATGTGCTCCTTCGGGAGGCTCCATGGGCAGAGCGCCGTGTGGGGAGAGAGTGTAGATCGCGGTGGTCGGCAATGGTTAAAAAAAAAAAAAAAGAGAAGATGAGAATAGGAATTTTATGTGAAGGGATTTTTTTTACTGATGTGTTTCATTGGTACTTTTTTACAGCTTTGTTTTTAAGCTAAGCATAATACCTGAGCTCTGCTCTGTAATAAAAATGCACACATTAACAGCAGTAGTAGCAGTAAACATCAAAAGCATATCAGTAATACTATACCCTGTCTTCTCCAGCTCTGCCTTCTCCAAAAGTAGTACTTCCTAGAATGACCTGGCAGCATGAGAAGTAGTGGCTCGCTGCGGATATCGCAGCGGCAACCCCAGAAGGACCAGATGACTGATACCTGATATCTGGTGAGTGGGCTAGAGGTCAGAAGGAAAAAGCTGGACTACCATTTGTGAGCATGGTTTAGACAAAGCTAACAGCTCGTGAAGCGAGCATCAGCCTGAAAGAGGGTTTTAGAGGCAGATTGCAGCCATTTGGGGCTAGAAAAACATTAAATTCACGAGAAAGCTTTTCTTTCTCTGTCAAATATTTGGTACCTGCCTCAGAGGGCTCTCATCTGAAAAATGCCATTTCTTCTTTTCGCAGAATGTAAATGTTCATTCCAGATGATATAGATTTCTCTTTCTCAATTTCTTTTCAGCAATCACTGTATGTTTTTGAATGTGGAATCAGAGCCTTTTTGAGAAATGAATTCCTTGTTGAATACATGCACTTTTATACTTTTGGAAATGAAAGGTACTTCTGATAACCTGAACCTCTTTCTCTGCGAATTCCCCATTTTTAGCAATGTAAGTAGGTTCCAAATACCTAAATTCTCTCCATTTTTTGATAGTGAACTGTTTTAGCTGAATGCCTGTGGAATGTGACGGCATCTTCCTTTTATGCAAAATACACACTACCTGTAGAGTGTATGAGTATCTTCCCTCCAGGCTTCCCTGCCAGCATGTATCTCACGCTACTCTGAAGGAGGATATGCCGTTTCAATCCTTGGTCCTTCTAAGAGCATTCCCAAAGAATGTGTATTAGTGGAGGGGGACGTAGGTGGGGCAACACAGCCTGCGCACCATTTTCTTACAATGTGGTACCTGTTAACTAGGATGTGGATTAGATGGATGTTCATCATGTGGACCTTCACATCTTTTTGGGCAAGGCACATGCCTGCCAGCAGGCAGTGATTTTCAAAAACCAATGAACTCTGGTGGTACAAACTAGTGACCTTCTTTAGTTTTGTGCAGTTCCTTTTGCTCCATTTAGTATTTCTGAATCTCTTTGTGTCTCACTTGGGCACAAAGTCACATTCTGACCTCTTTGAAGCTCATTCCATATTTCTTAGAATCAATAAACTTCAAATGCAGTAGCAGAAATACCAACTAGTCAATAAGTCCAGTCAAGTTACGTTAGAAGTAAAAGCAGTGTGTTGTAAGGGCAACATTTTCTTAAGGAACTGCTATTCAGGCATATTTGTTGTTTCAATTAGCCTGATTTAGTGGCTCAGTAAGGGGGCTGCAGCCTGTAGCACTCAGACTGTAATTTGATTTCTAAAGCTGCCATTCAGGTACTAAGGAAATAAAAAGATGTGGTAAAACCGCATCGTGGCAGCAGACGTACAGATCCTGATGCGCTTAATGTGCAGCATACCTGTCAGGAAGATACAAGGGTTCACGGCATGATCACCCGCATTTCACATCCCATCAGAGTTGCATGTTTTGCTCTCCTAGCTTTGATCATTGGTCTCTGGGGAGGAGCCTGGAAAGGTGGTAGAATGGTGGTGTTTTTCCAGAACTGTTGCCCTGAAGGGATATTTAAACAAAAAAAGAAAGTAAAATTAATGTGTGTGAAAAGTGCCAGATTGACAGCCTTAGCGAGTGAAACACTTTACCTATTTGAAGGCTACCCACGTTTTATCTGCTGGAGCTGTCAGTATAGTACCATTCCTCAGCATGAAATGTATTCTTTTCTGTTTAAACTGTCCCTTGTTTCTCTAAATTGCTCAGTCCTGCATCTGAGAAGGATTCAGACAGTACTAATGGGGGTGAGGAGCTGGACTGCTGAAAACTAGGAAGAAATGCTGGCAAGTTTGCCCTCTCTTTTGGAGATACTTAAAATTTGCAAGAGGCTGGAAATGATTTAAAAGTAAAATTTATGCAGAATGATAGGAAGCATAGCTCTGCTTTCAAACTGGAAACTGTTGGGAACAGAAGCTTGTTTCTCTCCTTAGTAAATCAGGGCTTATCCTTGTTGTAAGTCTTTGGAAAGAGACCTCCATGCTCTCTTAAGAGCTACATAACCAAGATCTTGTCCAGACGTCTGCAGCATATAGAGGTGCTGCAGAATGGCTCCCTGGCTTTCTTGGTAGGAGGGTGCAGCAGTTTGGGTCTTGCCGACAGAAACGAAGGTAACCACGTAAACACTAACAGCAGAGTTTGAATCTGAACATCTGGATTATTCCAGCTGAGTCCATTTAAAAGCTGCCACTGTTATACCCAGAAAAAAGTAAGTTGGGAGACTTTGGTTTCCTCTGCTACTCCATTACTCTTGAACATGCTTCTTTGTCAATCTGTCCTCCTCAGGCAGCATGCAAGTTGCTTATTTTGGAAGAGACTGTTTTACCCTGTTTCTCCATGTTTGATGTATAACGTAGAAACTCATCTCCATCCTACAGGGTGGGCACTTAGGGAGATACCATGATCAGCTGCTGTTTAGATCATGTGGCAGGAGGTCACTGAGGAAAGACAAGTCCTCCAGGACTCCAGATATCCTTCAGTGGCACCTGATGAGCTTGAGGAGTGGAAACCCTAGTCTAAATGTGGTCTTGGATCTGTTGCTTTTTGGCATTGGTAACAAGATATTTAATTTATTGGATATATAGAGAGTCAAATTAGGTCCCTGCAGTGTAGGTAAATTTACATCTATAACCTCACAGTAAAATCTTCAAAGCTTCTGATACATGAATCTGAAGATCTGTTCTTAGAAGTTGAATTTTACAAGTATTTGAGCTTGTCCCTTTTTCAGATGGCATAGTAAAAATGAAGTAGTCCAACATCTGTTCCATGAAAAATCCACTCCATTTATAAGTGGAGGAATTTAAGAAGGAATTTCTTCACAGTATTTGAAAGGGTGATGAGGTTTTGAGAGGCACTCAAGGAGGAGGAAGTGGAGCCAAAACTCTGACTGCTTTAAAGGGCTGCTTGAGAAGTGTATGAACGAGATGGTTGCCCATTACAGCCGCAGACAGGGCTCTGTCCCTGTCCAGATCTGTCGTCTGATGTTCTGCAGATCATCCTCCCTGCCTTCACTACATCTGCTGTTTATTACAAATTGTGTTCCTGGCTTAGATGTGAACCCAAGGTGTTAGCTACATTGACTGCCCCATTGCACTAATGATGTGTGCCATTGGTTTTGAACTATTGTATTAGTGGACTGAGGCAATTTTGTTGACATTTACTGTTCTGTCCTACGGTTCTAAAACTTCTCTTTGCCTCCTGTTTCCCTCATTTAAAACAGGGGGATACTTCACCAGTATTTTCAAACAGGGACTCCTGGAACTATTATATATGTATATTCAGTTTTGAACACCTAAAGTAGTAGCCTGAGGTACAAGCCAGCCGTGGCTGAGCTCCAGTACCACAGACATCTGTGGGAGCTGCAGGTTGACACGGCCATCAGATCTATCTAGTCTCGTTTTTTGCATCAGACTTGCTCATCTAGCTCTGGCTGATCCATTTGTATCTCATGTGCTGACAATTTGGCTGCATCTCTCCGCTTCCAGGACTCCACAAACCAAGTGCAGCTGATCTGCCCCCTCACCACTGGATGGATGCCAGAGCTGGAGAGGGCCTACAGGGCTGTGTAGCCCCCAGGAAGGTGCCTTCTGTTTTAGCCTTTCTCCTCTCTCTTTTTTTTCCTCTCCATTTTGAACTGCTCTCAGATTGCAGCAATCTCACTTCTCTGCCTTTGCTAGCATGGACATAGGAGAAAATGTGATAGTGTGGACACAGCACTGAAGCAGGAGAGCTCAAGAGGTGTGAAATTTGTCTTCATCGCAGACCCGCTGCACTGCCTTTGGTGACTCGTAACACCTTTCCATGGTTCTGTTTCCCTTCTAGCTTCCTGTCAGTTTAACCTTCTAGACTATAAGCTCTCTGGGGCAAAGACTTGCTTTTATTGTGTGATCATACAGTGTCTAATACAATAGGTCCCAACCTCAGGTAAGACCTTTAGGCACTCCCATTATATGAATGAGAACAAGATTGCTGGTGCCAGTAATTAACATTCTTGTGGGATTGTTGGAAATGCTTTGGGATAAACACCACCTGGAATCCTCATCTGGCTTATGTGGTTTTTCAGCTGCAGAGAAGGCTCATCCTGTTCACCTGAGAGGGCATGGACCATCTGTCTCTTCTCTTACTGTGTGTGCAAGAAGTCCTCCTGTCCAAAAAGGGTTGCAATACCTCAGTGAGAAGCTGGACACTGGAAAAGTGGGGGTGTTGCTAGGGGGGAGGAAGAATGAAGACTCAGTTACCAGTGGGTCTCCAGTAATGATTTCAGCTGAGAACAAAAACTATATGATAACCACCAAAACAGAGAGAGAAAAATACTGACCTAAGGGTCACTGATAACATTGCGAATGTCTGTGGTGCAGCGACGTCCCATGACAGGCTTCCGGAGATGAAATCTCACTCTGGTTACACGCATAGCAAAACTCCCATTGACTGCAATATCATCCGGCTTTCCCCTTGGAGTTACCTGGATTTCTCTGCTTCTGAATGCCCAGATAGTCACATCCCACATCATTATGCACATTCTGATAACAGATAAATTATTCTTTCCTTTAAAGAGTGGATTAGATTTGGTAATCCCTGCATTTTGGATTCTAGGTTCCCTCTATCTGCATCTGAAATCTTTGAATAAACAAACATTGGATTAGACCTCAACAGCTCCTCTGCTCAGCAACTGAAGCCATTAAAAGCATTTCACACCAACTACTCTGCTCTTATTTCAGACTATTAGACACTGATTCAAGCTAAGGAGCTCAGTCTTCCTTTCCAAAACTTTCCAGGGCACTAACCTTAGTTACTGGAAGGTCTGCCTCAATTTATGACCTTCCCTGACTCCAGTGAGGAGTTGGAATTGTCTAGCTGTTGACATCAGGAATGACACAAGTATGTGCTGGCGTTAGAGGGTTTTTGGCAAATGGCCCACTAACCTAGAATTTGCTTTGCAAAGTCATGAGGATGATTTTTAACCTCAAAGCAGTTTGCAAAACCATATCTGTGACCAATACATATGAAAAATGAAAAAAAATCTGATCCCTACTGAATGATGAAAGAGAGCATACCTTGCTGGGCACTGTGATGCTAGGATCAGTGTGGGGACCTATGCTGGCTTCATCAAACATGGGTCATCACTGTCAGAAGTCTGTGGATGTAGCTCGTACCTCATACACAAGGGAGGCAGCACAGTTGATTAAACTGAAGGTCAGCATCTCATAGCTGTAAGTCTTAGACATAATGAACCAAATCCTTGTTTGTGCTGCAGTCCCCTTCTACCACAAAGTTGCCTTAACCAGCTGCTGGAGGGTGCCCAGTAAAGGGAAGTTCTCTGTATAATGGAAAACTGGTGGAACAATTCTGTGTCACCTCTCATCCTGCTGAGCAACGGAGAGATCGTGATCAGAAAGGTGGACTCAACTTGAGTGCCACTAAACAGTTGGCACCTAGTTTCAAGACCCTTCTTGTGGGCAATAGATAACCCAGTGCAATTTAGAGCAGCTCTGAAGTGGCTCCAAGTCTCCCCAGGAATCGAAAAGGTTCTGTGCTAGCCTCGGGCCTGAGGAGTCACAGCAGTTCAGTGAAGTTGCCTTTGTTCCATAACCTTGCTTCTACACCAAAAAAAATTAGGCTGGTTTGAAATATGAAGTACTTGAAGCAAAAAAACAAGACTATAATCACTGAAATTAAGGTCCTCCTCTGAATCTCCCTCTGGAGAATACTGCCTGTCTCCATTGCTTATGCACAGACTCCCAAATAAGGTAAATTTTGAATTTAGAACTATACAGTGTCAACATTTGAATGACAGTATTAAATCTTGGCTATAAGGCTTAGACACCTCAAAGAGAAGAAAAACACTTTGTCCACTCAACCATGTGACAATGGCTGTGGTAGATAAGGTACATATAATGTCTCCAACTATTAAAGGGTGGTGGAATCACTTATACACATATATGACATGTTTGTAGTCTAAGTTCTTTTTTTTATTATTCAAGAGTTTAAAAGTTAAGAAATGCCAGCATTAAGGTGGCCTGTGCAACTGTAATTTGTCCTCTTTTGTTCGTTTGCATTATGATGCACTATTTAATTGTAATTAGATCACATGCTGTTCTTTCAACAGGTTCCCTGCCTCACTCATTGTACAGAATAGACTGTGCTCACTAAATAATAATTTTATTTTCTCTTTGCTGTTAACTATGTGGCCCATGCTTTATTTACAGCATGCTATTCAAATACTGTTCTGAAGACAGATTTATTCATTTCCTCCTGGGCTTTTTCACGGTACTCATCACTATGATGTGAGTGCTTCACAAAGTCTAATTCATTTTCTCCAACACGGTTGTGAGAACTAGTATTACCCCTATTTTATGGGTGAGGAACTGAGGTATACCGAGAGACTGGTAAAAAATTTATTTTAATTTTAGATGTCCAATTAGGAATACTCGTGTTCTGATTTTTTTCAGAAAATACAACACAGCAAAGCATCTAATTTAGTCAAAGTTAGTAAATTCTCATTTGCTGCAGTTGTATCTATAAGTGCTCTTCACTTCTGCAAATCAGACTTCAAAATGTCAGATCAGGCACCTAGGAAATGAAGATTACACAATTAGTGCATCACTGTGAGAACTCGGTTTTAAGCACTGTGCTTTGCATCGTATAGGCGTTGTGAACACGGGGCAGAAGCCCCTTCTTGCGGCAGCAGTCACCCACCTTAGTCATGGCACAGTGCTTTCTTCTCCTGCACTTCCTTGCAAGGAACATAAAATAACTACATCTAATTTTTATAGTACGTTAAGTGGAAGTTGTTTAGGCACCTACCTTTGTTGCTTGACCTTGGTTCATCGTCTGAGCCAGCCGTATCCTTTCACACTGGCAACCTTTATTCTGGTGTTTCATAACTCGGGAGTGTTTACTTTGCAGCCTAACTAATGTTCTTTTAATGTAGTTTTCCCTGTGTATTTCTCTTCCATTTAGAGATAACCTAAAACCCCCAGCAATTTAATCTTGTGTTGTTACATTGACGTCTATGTGGGCAATCAGCAGTGTGGAACCTTATTGTGAATGAGGAATCTCGTAGTTTGCTAGCCAGCACTAGAAGAGGATCAGATACGTTATCAGTGTATTTCAGATATTTGATGTCTGTAGAGCCATGACAGTGTTCCAGACGGTCCTCATTCCTGTTCCTAAATCCTCATCTGTTTTCTTTCCCGTGCTCTGCCTCCTGCCCTTGGTCGTGTGTTATTCCCACACCTATAACCCTGTCTCCAGTGAGCTCCCACCGCCCGTTGCCCTCGCTGCACCTCAGGGTCCCGCGCATCCTCCTCCCTCGCCCTGCTCCCGCTCTCTCATCTCATCTCTTTGCCCAACAAGTTCTCTTTGAGCCCGTAGCAAGGTAACACCCTGGTCTTGATTCCCTGTCCTTCTCCAGGTAATTCTGGTTTTCTCCCATTTCCAATCTGTTTTCAGTCTTCTCCTTACACACTGGCTCCAGCGCTCCCTGCTGATGAGGTTCGCTTTATCCCTCCCCGGCAGACCCCGTTTCCCCTCCAACTCCCAGTCCTTTCCCACTGCCCCGGAGAACCGGGCTTCCTCCAGATCCTCCGTGCCTGCCACCTTACTCTTCCCCCATCCAGTTCTTGTCCCCGCTGCCGGTTCCTCAGGGAGCTTCCTGCTCGGAGCTGCCCAGGAAGCAGCATGGACTGGAAGGACGGGTTCCCCGCGCCCCGCCGTGCCTCCCACCTCGGCACGGTCCCGGGCACTGCTGGCCCAGCGCCAGTTCCCGCCGGAGAAAGCCTCCGCAGAATTACAGCCACCGCTGAGCGCACACGGGATTTCCAGTGGGTTTTTACATGGCAGTTTTTGCAGGAACAGTAGCAGTAACGTCTCGGACAAAAAGGCCATTCTCGTTTTCAGACTTGAAGATCCTGTTTCAAAGCAAAACGTGTTCCTCTGACCTGACAGATGAAATGATAGAGGAAATTTTTAAAATTTAACCTGAGGTATGAACCAGACACTTAAATTTCAGCACAATAGTTAGTCAGGCAATACTAAAAGTGGCTGAAGACAGGATTTAATGATGGGAATTGCTAACCAGCTTTAATACTAATTAGCAATACTAATTCTACTTTTAATTAGTGCTTCCATTTTTCAGTAGAAATTATTACAGTTCATTGCTGGTAATCTTCCTGGCATATCAGGTATCAGTGTAACTAGGCAAGCATTAATATGGAGAAAACCAAACATCCTTGCCTTCTGAGCAGGTAATTATTCATCATTGTGAAAATGCTCCAGGATATTTTTAGTGGAGAACAAAACTCGAGTTTCCTGACAGAAACACTGAACAAAATTATAAAAGAATGAAACAAGTTTCACAAAGGAAAATGCCGCAGACAGCCGTGGTAGCTGATACTTTGTAGTAATGCTAACATTTAAGTAGTTGTGCACATTGCTGCATGCCTATGTACAGATAAATTGCGCACCTGCATTTTGGTGCACTGTAAAGTGCATCAGCCTTCTGATTCCCAGGAAAGCCTCCAAATAAACAAACTCGCAAATCCCACTGCATCAGGAAAAATTGCACTGGAGTATAAAGATGCCTGTGTTGAGAGGGACACCCTTACCGCACGTACGGCAGTTAATCTTGGTAAACAACAAACTTTTAAGGAAGTTGGCCTCGGTTCCTTAGCAGGAATGCTTTCTGGAACAAAATAATTTAAACTGCTTTTGAAACATTTTGTGACACTGGCACACATCTGGGGGGCTGCACCCAGGTTAGCGGTGTCCCGTGTCTCGCAGCGCCCCAGGGGGGTGCTTAGCTCATGATTACCACACCGCCTCTTGAGCCTCGCTGTTACATAATTTATGTAGTGAAGGAGACGATTCACTTAGTCGATAACAACACGAGAAGCAGGGGCAGCATACATATTCTAAAAAATATATAATTCAGTGGGGAACGCGCTGAAATGGAAAAAATACAAGGCCACATTTCGTATGATTAATGAAGGAGGAATGTATATTTATAGTTCTTATTGTGTTCTTTGTAAGGATACAAGATTCAACAGTAAGAATAAAACTGGCTGGAAATGATGCAGCATTCAAATGATTTTGATTTGAATGGCAAATGCTGTATAAAACTAATTACCCCCAGGAGGATGAAAATACATTTCATTTGCCTTTTCAAAGTATGTTTAGTCTTTTCTTCACATTTATTTATCCTTTGGTTTGTTGAGAAACATGATTATTACAAAAGTCAACATCCAGTATTTAGCAGCAGAGGTCGTGTCGTCGTCGTCCCCCCTCCCAAGAAACAAGTTTCTGCAAGTTAATGTTTTTACAAGATTTGAGAGCTTCCTTTTGGTAGTTCTTCAGGCAGGATTACTGTGTCTCTCTGCAGGTTCCCAGGAACACATCGCGCAATTATTCCTCGTTTTGCAGCGAGTCATCCCACTAGGCGCATTTGCAAGAATAACCAAACTGGCACTTGGTAATTTCTGCTTTTGCATGTCTTTTTGCATTCTAACATATGTAGATTATGCAGTCATATTGTGCTTCGGTTAAGAGAGGGAAAAAAAAGTTTATTTCACTTAAACACCCAGAAACTTTATCACGTCGCTCCCAGGCTGGCCATCTGCGACACTCGCAGGACGAGCGCCACCGGCGCCGCGCAGCACCACGAGGCGCGAGGCTCGCTCTCCCTCAGCGCCGCCGCCCGCGCTGCCAAGCAGCGGGGCGACTCCGCAGGCCCCTGCGGCACCGCACGGCGCCGCGCCGGGGGCAGGGC